>NC_081556.1:155387577-155617577 GCF_963082655.1 Stomoxys calcitrans | reverse complement strand
TTAATCTTGCAGTTTACAATTGATATACAAAACCTTAAACAAACAAAACTCTCTCTCTCTCTCACACACACTCACTCACATACCTACTATTTACACAATAACAGAAGTAGATAAATATGGTGTAGACTTTATATAATAATATCAAGCATTTACATGCGATTAGTATGTATTTATAAACAAACAAGCGTAAAGGTAATCTCTTTGGTTTTTATTATTTTCCAGGGAAAAACATGTAGTTTCCTTTTTCTCTTCAACATGCATTAAGAGAGAGTAACATACATGCCAACCAATATATACTCTTACGAACATACTTACTTACATAGATACCTATTTCGATCTACTCCAATCAAAATATGATCCCTCCATTTATTATAATTTAGAGTTATATGGTTGTTCTTGTACTCAATGTTATTTTGATTATTTGTATCATCTTTTTATACCCTCTACCATAGGATGGGGGGTACACTAATTTCCTTATTCTGTTTGTAACTCTTCGAAATATTCGTCTAAGACCCCATAAAGTACATATATTCTTGATCGTCATGACATTTTAAGGCGATCTAGCCATGTCCGTCCGTCTGTCTGTCGAAAGCACGCTAACTTTCGAAGGAGTAAAGTTATCCGCTTGAAATTTGGCACAAATTCTTCTTACTAGTGTAGGTTGGTTGGGATTGTAAATGGGCTATATCGGTCCATGTTTTGATATAGTTGCCATATAAACCGATTTTGGATCTTGACTTCTTGAGTCACTAGAGGGCGCAATTCCTAGCCGATTTGGCTGAAATATTGCATGAAATGTTTTATTACTATTTCCAACAAACTGTGCTGAATATGATTGAAATCGGTCCATAACCTCATACAGCTGTCATATAAACCGACCTGGGGTCTTGATTTCTTGAGCGTCTAGAGGGCGCAATTCTTATCTGATTAGGCTGAAATTTAGCACGACGTGTTTTGTTATGGCTTCCAACAACTGTGCTAAGTATGGTCTAAATCGGTCCATAACCTGATATAGCTGCCATATAAACCGATCTTGAATCTTGACTTCTTGAGCCTCTAGAGGGCGCAATTCTTATCTGATTTAGCACGATGTGTTTTGTTAAAACTTCTAATAACTGTGCCAAAATTGGTTCAAATTGATCCATGACTTTATATATCTGCCATATAAACGGATCCGGGATCTTAACTTCTTGAGCCTCTAGAGGGCGTAATTATTATCCGATTTGGCTGAAATTTTGTACAACGGCTTCTCCCATGAACTTCAACATACCTGGTTTATAGCCTGATACAGCTCCCATATCAACCGATCTATCTATTTTTTTACACAATGACTTCTACGGACTTCAACATTCAATTCAATTATGGTCCGAATCGGGCTATAACTTGATATAGCTCCAATATTATAGCAATTCTTTTCTTTTGCCCTTTGTTTGCCTAAAAAGAGATATCGGGAAAAGAACTCGACAAATGTCATCCATGGTGGAGGGTATATAAGATTCGGCCCGGCCGAACTTAGCACTCTTTTACTTATTCCATTACAAAAAGTTACAATAATTTTTGTGAACGTTTGTAGAATACACAGTTGCTTTATGTTTTTATAGCTTTTGTTATTATGTATTATAGGAAAATCTTGTGATCCTCAGAGTTTTGTTGACATTTAGTTTTTTTTTAGACAGATATCAATCCCAATTCGAATTTCCTTCAAAATCACTACCTTCAAATTTATAGAAAAACCATTTAAAAATTTGTCTAACTTTTTCTAACATTATAAGATATTCGGTAGCGCCATCTAGTTCTAATGGTTATCATATTTTTCCACTTACAAGGGAATTAATGGAATCCACAGGAATACATTCACAACCAATTAAAGTCATTTATACATGATTACAACAAATTTATCCATTTTCTGTGCAATAATAAGACGTTAATACTAATTCTCTTTCATCCGGGATAATAAATTAAAAAAATTTAGTTGAATGCCTATTTGATTAATACTTTTATGCGTTCATTATGCTTAAATGACTTTGAAGACGTATACCTATTATTTCAATATTGTTTAAATAATCATAAAATTTTGTATAATTTTATGTTTAAATTTTTTCATTGGAATCAATAATCGATTTTTTACTTACACCACAAGGTATCCATAAATGTTTCTTTAACAAAGACACCTTTGGTTGGTTTGTTGTCACTCGAGTAATAATTATTTTTCGCCATCACAAATAGGCAGGCATAGGTAACTGAGTAGTCGTCTGTCGCCCTGTCATACCAAATCGAGTAAGTGGACTCTTTATTTGCTGTAGCGGCTATTGATTAGCAATTCGATCGATAATAGTTCGTGGTTTACATTTTAAATTTTTTTCCTCCTTCTAAGTGGTAGCTGTAGGGTGAGAGAAGAAATAAGAAGGAGAGAGAGGTAGAGGCATATGTAACTACTGCTAGTTGGAAATAGAATAAAACCACAGGGTGTAAGATTTTTTATGTTAGAATGTCTTATGAATTATTCGATATCTATTGGTTGGGATGATAATGTAGATATTTTTTACTCACAAAAAAATGCCAGCTTTTGTAAAGTATATTTTATATAAGCCGCATGTACCGATAGGATTGTAAATGGTAGATAAAAGGGAATTTTTGTACACATTTGAGCCAATTGGTACAGTTGCTAATTTAGACAGTAATTTTGTAACGCCCACAGAATGGGGGTTAAATGATATTAGGGCATGGCATTTTAGTATGGCAGCTATATATATTAATGGACCTATCTGGAACGTATTTGGTGTATGCTTCACAACCCTATTTTCCAAACCTCTTAAAAATCTCGGCCTAAGGGAGTTCGAGGAGACAAGTCTAGGGGTCAGCTTAAATTGGGAACATATCTATTTTTGGACCACATTGGGTAATGGAGTGTATAAAAATCGGTTTACACATATACAACGGATTTATCTCTAAGGATTTATCTCTAAATCTAAACCGATTTCTATAAAATTGCCCAGCAATGTCGAAAGTCATTCGACAAATTTCGTGAAAATTGATTTCCAAATGACCTAATTATTGTAATATCAGTTTAAGTCGGGCGAATATATTCCGATATTACATTAATGGGAGCTATATCCAAATCTTAACCGATTTTTTTCAATTTCAATAGGCTTTGTCTTTGGGCCAAAAAAGATGTCTGAGCCCAAAACGATCGAATAAAAATTGAGAGCTGTACTCTGTACACAAATTAACATGAACAGACAGACAGACGTCGCTAAATCGAATCAGAAAGTGATTCTAGTCGATCCGTATACTTTTCAATCTCTATTCGTTGTGGGTGTTATAAACAAATGCACCCTGTACCACAGATGCACGAGTTTATGTATATTCCCGAGGTTTCAGTGAGCGATCCTGACTGGTTTGAACTCATCTGCTATGCATTCGATGTTTTTATAATTGTAAGTGGTGGGCGTTCGGATTAGCTATGCAGGAAGTCCGAAAGTGTATTGTAGATGGCAAACAACCTAGGGGCCTGAACATTAATCTAGGAAAGACTAAAATTAACATTAATCTAGGAAAGACTAAAATTCAGCTGTTTGCTGGGAAGAGGAAAGAGAATCATTTCGAGGTGCCACAGTTCCTCAACAGAGCGATTTCGATGTCCGACAGGGCCATAAACTTGGGAATGATCTTTGATAGGAATGAACTGGAAGCATCACTTAATGTTTATTGCGAAGGATTACCAATGCCGTAGGCTAAAAATGTGGTCTTAATCCTAGGCTAATCCACTGACTTTACAGGAGCACAATTAGTCCACTACTTACATAAACCTTGGTAGTTTGGTGGACGGCAACAGTATTAGAAAACATGTTGTTTTGGCAGAGGTGAAAACCACGCCTTCTAGAGCACTGGACGAAGGCAATCTTAATGGTGATATCCTGGTGAGAACACCAGAATATCATTGAGAGGTAGGAGGTCAGTAAGGCTTTCGGTACATATAGGAATATGGGAGCATTTATGCAGAAAACGTGCGGCCAATGTCAAGACCGGCACTTAGGCGCGAATTCGATCCAACTAAGGGGTATGGAATAAAGAGCGATATTGGAATTTTAATAGCAGCATGGAATTCTTTACATCCATTTATTCCGGATTATTCTTTGCACTTCTAAGTTGCTGCTTAACGATTTCAAAGTTCCACTTCGACAAACCTTTTTTTGAGGTTGTTGGTTACGCTCCGCAATACTTTTTTTGAAAGAAAATGTACGAGACTTTGCAACTTCGTCTTACTATTTTGGGATATAATGATTGGGTAACATAAATAAACCTTAAATCAACATATTCCCAAATATCCCGATACTATTTTCTCATCTTTTCATGACTTGTAATTGATAGCCTGCAAATTAACCGGCGATGAAGATACCAACTAAGTTCTTCCTAGACGCATTTTTACGGCTACTCCCACTTTATCAATATCCAAAAAGATTATTATTCTGATGTATATTATGCGTAAGCTTAATACACATTAGAACTTAATTTAAATCGTCTCCTACGGTCTGGAATTGTAACGTTGACATCTGAAACTTGACCTATTGCAAGTTAAAAAACAATCACTTCCAGCTCAATGAATATTTGAACAACGTTATTGCCTTCTCTATGGATTTATACTCTTGTAGAATGTACTTGACAACTAGAAATTGTACATCTTATCTTTTTATTCTTGGTTTTGAATAAAACCAATTTGTAATTACACTGAGAAAAATCGGGAATTATATCTACATCTGAAGCGATTTCTATGAAATTCACCGGCGATCAGAAGAGTCATAAGAAAAACTTCGTTATAGGCTTAAGACTCATCTGTCATATTCCGTTTAAATCATTCAATTAAACTGTAAACAAGATGTTGTCAGAATGTGAATGCCTGGGTAAAGTTACGAATGTTTCGTTCTCAAAAAACTGTTGTTGATTTATGATCTGATAACTTTTGTGCGTTGATTCTCTTTTTTAAACCAATGGGGTTAATTTGACAACGCAGTGCTTAATTTTCTGAAGAAGTAGAAACCTTCGACTTGATTTCATAACCCACTATAGTTTGTAATTTTTCTTTTTTTTTAATGTTCTCGCCGGGATTTGATCCGAAGATTTAAGTTATTCTCAGGTGACGACATGTGATTAACAAAAAGATTGAATAAGGCTGTTTAGGATTTTCTAAAGCCACATTCAATCTTATCAAGATGGTTTTTGGCAGTTTATTTGCACTCTTATTTCCTGCAATTTCGAGTTCGATATTCGTCAAATCACTCAACCGAGGCGGCGAATCAACTGGACCATTTCGTGAGATAACACGTTCTCCAAACTTGTTTTCCAATAAATTGATTGTGACATACGCTGTGTGTCTAGTGGCGCCGTTCTGTTGGAACCAAATGTCCTCCGAGTCTATATCATCTAAATTGGGGTCAAAAATATTCTGTTATCATTGAATGACAGCGATACACATTCACAGAGGAAGTACGGCCCAATGATGCCGCCGGCGCGTAAACTGTACCAAACTGTAATTTTTACGGAATGCAATGATGTCTTATGGAGTACGTGAGGATTGCTGTTTGACCAATAACGCATATTTTGCTTATTGACGAAGCCATTCAGACAGAAATGAGCCTCATGTTTTTTCGATGTAAACAATAAGACGCCTGATTCGGAATTTCGGTAGTAAATTTTAATAATTTCGATTCGTTGTTGGTTCGAATATCATTCCATGATGAAATGGCAAACCTAACTAAAGAGAAATGTCAAAAAAAAAAAATGGTGGAAAAAACAATTCCGAAATATGAGAACTTTTAGAGATATCTTTAAGAAAAAACGAATAGAGATATATTACTTATTATTTTTGAATATTGCAGATAAAAGTGTCAATAAAAAAATCAAAAATAAATTCTGCTTGAATTTTTTACAACTATTCCCAAAATACCCCCTTCGGCAAAAGATGATTTTGAAATCGTCATTTTTTAGTTAATTCGTTGTGGAGGCTACAAATATTATTGGGTGCAAACATTTTTTTTCATATGGAGTAAAAAAAACATGTGCCCAATTAATGGATCTGCTGTTTGGAATTTTAAACTCGAGGGATTTTCCAATTTTTTAATAATAAATTGCCTATTTTAAAGTACATATAGCACCCTTTTTAGTTGCCATATCTTGCTCAAATTTCACTTTTTTTACAACTATTCCAGAATCGGAACAGAGCGCCCTGCTTAAGTTAATGAAAAAACCACATTTTAATATGTTCAAATAGAAAATTCTTAATGCTGAGCTTACATGGTACATCTGATGTATGGTCATTTCAATAGTATTGGTGAAAACAAAGGTGTATTCGTCACATGTACACATAATCATCAGTCATGGCTGAAAAATCAAAATCATTTGATTTTTTCGATGAATGAGGTCTATCG
This sequence comes from Stomoxys calcitrans, assembly GCF_963082655.1. Classification (NCBI taxonomy): domain Eukaryota; kingdom Metazoa; phylum Arthropoda; class Insecta; order Diptera; family Muscidae; genus Stomoxys; species Stomoxys calcitrans. The sequence goes on along the minus strand of NC_081556.1, from coordinate 155,611,152 downwards.
ATTACCGTTTACAAAGAAATGTGTAATCAATAATTGACAGATATTGAAGAACACGTTCTGTGACAAATAAGGTTAAGAAATGAAAAGTAATGTATGAAAAAATAAAATAAAATCAAAGAAAAGTAAAGAGAAATCGATGTACCGTTTTAGGCAAAAGCTGTAATCAACACGTACACACGATGAGTACGATGATGATGTGCCATGTAAACTCAGCTTAAAGATTTACTATTAAAAGGGAAAAGAAAAATTGTGAAAAATTCAGTCAGCCATCGAAATTCTAAGTGAAAGGTTGAGTCCGCTTGTTAAAGTCTAACGTCTTTGGCTAAAAATAGTTATCGAAATCTTTAAATTTCTTTTTGAATGTATGGCCATCAGCATTTGATGATGCCCGAGTTGCCTATATTCTGTTTGTTTTCCACAATGTTTTACCTTTTATGATTTCGGTATTAATTATTCTTAAATATTTATTTGTTAAATCCTATTTTTTACTGACGAAGTTAGACACAATGGAATAAACTTAACACAATATATATAGTTTTGAACAAAATTTCTTAATACCGTAGAAGTTTATGTGTATTAGTTCTGTAACAACTTAAACTCGACAAAATTACATAGTACTTCATACTGATGTATGATAATCAAACATATTTATATATACATATATATGAGTAACTAAACACAATAAACCCTAGACACTAAACACAATAAACCCTAGACCATTAAGATTAATAATTTACAACACTAAAAAAAAAACTCGAAGTATCTTTGTTACAATATTTTGATTAGTTCAGCCCCTTCCCTTTGGATTGGATGACCATAGTTGTGTGATTTACAACAAATGAGCTAATTTATTGAACACCTTTGTATATGTATATAGGAATCCCATAAACCACATTCAATTCTATTTGTTAACTTATCATCATAGATTTGTAGTAAGTCAACTTGGTTTTTATTCTTCTCTTAAAACAAAATTATTGTTTAATCAAAATAATCTAAGACATTTGTAAGTCAATCTGAATGATGGAAGGTGAAGGTGAGAAATATAAGAAAATGAAGTATGGTTAGTTTTGTGCAATACCACCTACAGTATTTCCTTTAGTCAATTGTTTCATTAAGTTTGTTTTTGCAAAAAAAGGAAAAATAAAAAAATTACCAATTATCTTTAAGTTTTAATTGAATGTAGACAAATTTGTTCTCAGTTGTTTTAAACACACAAACTGTTATTGAAAAATAAAAAACAAAAACCAAAAAAGAGTAGTGCAATAATGAAACCAAATTAAAAATACAACAATGTTTAGTTAATATTTTACTCTTATTTCTTATTAGAAATACCTATCTATTATACATACCTACCAACTATTTATTTAATGCTATAGATTGATGACATACTCCTTTGGTTCCTTTTTGATTTGTTGTTTGTAGAGAGCAGACGGCGAACGAGTATTGCTCATGCCTAACGCATTTAGAGAGTAATCCTTAGGGCATATCTTATATAGAAAGTATACATTGATTGAATGATTGATTAAAAATGATTGTAGAGTAACACAATGTTACAACATAAATATTACAATAATTTATTTCACACTTTAAATGCAAACGAAATACGAGGAACAAGAAAGAAATCGATTATAAAACCACACACACTTACGACAGCAAAGTGATAATAAAATTGTATTGATATTAAATACTTAGCACTTTTGTTTCATTTACAATTCAAATAGAATATTCTACATCATTATATAGCCACACTTATATATTAGATAATAAGTAGTTGTTGTTATATATTCAATTCATTTCATTTTGTTTAAATTGGCTATATTTTTAGAATTAGACAAACTTTTCAATATACATTGGGATATGAAATAAATTTTTATACCCACCACCGAAGTATTCATTTTGTCATTCCGTTTGCAACACATCGAAATATTTACTACCGACCTTATAAAGAACATATATTCTTGATCAAAAATCGTAAAAATCGGAGACGATCGTAACATGTCCGTCCGCCTGTCTGTTGAAATCACGCTACAGTCTTTAAAAATAGAGATATAGAGCTAAAACTTTGCACAGACTCTTTTTTTGTCCATAAGCAGGTTAAGTTCGAAGATGGGCTATATCGGACTATATATTGATATAGCCCTCATATAGACTGATCTCTCGATTTAGGGTTTTAGGACATAAAAGCCATCCTTCTTCAATTTGGCCCAGATCGGTCTAGATTTGGATATAACTGTCATATAGACCGATCCTCCGATTAAGGCCACATTTATTATCCGATTTTGCTGAAATTTGGGACAGTGAGTTGTGTTAGGCCTTTCGACATCCTTCGTCAATTTGGCCTAGATTGGTTCAGACCTTCGACATTCTTCTTCAATTTAGCCAAGATCGGTCCAGATTTGAATATAGCTGTCATATAGACCGATCTCTCAATTTAAGGTCTTGGGCCCGTAAAAAGGGCATTTATTGCTCGATGTTGCCGAAATTTGGAACAATGAGTTGTGTTGGGCCCTTCGACATTCTTCTTCAATCTGGCTCAGATCGGTCATGATTTGGATACAGCTGTCATATAGACCGACATCTCGATTTAAGGTCAGGGGCCATAAAAGGCGCATTTATTGTCTGATTTCATCGAAATTTGTGACAGTGAATTATGTTAGGCTCTTCGACTTTTATCTGCAACTTGGCCCAGATCGGTCCAGATTTGGATATGTCTGCCATATAGACCGATATCTTCATTTAAAGTCTTGGCCCCATAAATGGCACATTTATAATCCGATTTCACTAAGATTTGACACAGTGACTTATGTTAGGCTTTTCGACATGCGTGTCGTATATGGTTCAGATCGGTTTATTTTTAGATTTAGCTACTAAAAAGATCAAAATTTTGTTATACACAATTGAACAATGACTTGTACTTGTCAGTATTTAGGCATAATGCATGCCCCATAGCATGCATTTTTCATCGGATTTTGACGAAAGGTGGTTTACATACATACCCGAGGTGGTGGGTATCCAAAGTTTGGCCCGGCCGAACTTAACGCCTTTTTTGTTGTTTATATTGTATTTTCTAAACCATTAGCTAACTTATAGAGAAAATATATGTTTCAATATGTTTCATTTAAATATTGCTCTGATATGATTTCAAACATCATAGCAATTATATTCAAGATTTGTGGTTTCATAGCCTTTTTTGTACCCACCACCATATAATGGGAGCATACTAATCTGGTGACTCCGTTTACAACACCTTGAAATGTTGATCTGCAACCCTATAAAGCATATATTTTCTTGATCGTCTTGGCATTTTTAGTCGATCTGGTCATGTTCATGAGTCTGTGGAAATCACTATAATATTAGAACAAACAAAGCTATCCACTTGAACAATTGCTCAGATTCTCTTATCGATGTGGGCTATTGGGCATTGCATTGAGAATTTGTATCTAATTTCTTTGAAATTCAGTATGTGAAGTAAATTAATGACTTTTAAAACACACGTCATATAGGTTAATAAATAAGTTAAATGCGCCCACTAATGATCCTTTAAGGAACTGCGGAACAACTTCTCTAACATCAATGAGGACTGGCAGATTTAAGACAACCTAGGGTGTACATTTGTATGTGTTTTTGAGTTATTCAATTAACCGTTATTTGAAAATTAAGTTTCAATGATTGACAAACAAAATAGAGAGGGGTTGCCGATTTATCGATTAATTTGTCTCATGAAACGAGACGATAGCACGTCGAAATATTGGTCTAAGACCCCATAAAGTATATATATATTCTTGATCGTCATGACATTTTAAACCGATCCAGCCATGCCGGTCCGTCTGTCGATAGCACACTAGGCGGCTGAAATTTTGCATAAATACTTCTTATTAGTGTAGGTCGGTTGGGATTGTAAATGGTTGAAACCGGTCAATTTTTGGATATAGCTCCCATATAAACCAATTATACTTTTTGAGCCTCTAGCAGCTGCAATTCCCAAATTCGATTGGGGTGAAATTTTATACTACAGGGTGGCTGATGAAAGCCGCTACCAAAAAAAAATGTAATAACTTTTTTTCTATTTAATAATAATAATTTAATAATTAATTTAATTAATTAATTAATTAATTTAATTAATAATAATTTAATAATTAATTTAATAATTTAATTTAACATGAATAAAAGAAAAATGTATTCCATACACCGAAAAAAAAATGTAGCAATATTCATCATTGTAGCAATATTCATCAGCCACCCTGTATGACGTTTTTATGACACCGTTCTCCCAATAAGATTTGTTCAGCCTCCAGAGGGCGCAATTCACTACTTGGCTGAAATTTTGCACATTTCGTTTTTGTATGATTTCCAACAACTGTGCCAAGTATGGTCTAAATCAGTCCATAATCTGATATAGCCGTCACATTAGTGGCGAATTTCATAGAAATCGGTTCAGATTTAGAAATAGCTCTCATATATGTATATCGCCCGATTTTCACTACCTGAGCCACTGCAAGCCCGTTTATTGACCAATCTTCCCAAAATTTTGCTCAACGCTTTCCTCGACCACTATTAAAGAGTTTGGTCGAAATCGGTTCAGATTGAGGTATAGCTCCCATATATATGTTTGTCCGATTCTGAGATATATTGCAAAAAAGTGCTCATTTGATAACCTAATCTCTCGAAATTTGCAGGAAGTATTTTTTTTTTGACTCCTGATATCACTGGTGAATTTCTTAGAAATCGGTCCAGATTTAAATACAGCTGCCATATATGTATATCCCCCGATTTTCTTTTCTAGAGCAACTGTAAGTGCATTTAATAACTAATCTTGCCAAATTGTGCACAACGCTTTCCTCGAGGCGTACCACAATATCTAATTTGTTTGGTAGCTCCCATATATAAATGGCAATAATGTTGCCATTTGTCAATCGTAGTTATTACAGTTTGAACATATTTGATTTGCTTGAAATATGATACGGGTTGTTTAATAACCCATCTGAAAACATCCTCGAGGTCCACAGAAATTGGTTCAGAATTAGATATAGCTCACACTTTGTACTTATAGGTTATGTGTAGGGTATTATAAAGTCGGCACCGCCCGACTTTTGCCTTTACTAAGTGGTTTTCGTTCACGTTTCGTTTACCTTTTCTCTAATTTGCGGCATTTCCAATTGGTAAATTTCGACAGAATATTTACCTCCAACTGAAGAACAACCAGCAGGAGCCGAGGGTTTGCCCGTTGAACTATTTAAGACCGGAGGCGACACTTTGATAAGGCGTATGCATTTATATACCAGTTTTAATTGATGGAGAATATAGGCGTCGAATGAACCACAAACTGTATGACGATCTTAGCATAGTAAAACGTATCAAAATACAACGATCGCGTTGGCCAGCACGCATTACGGTACACTCAAACCGGGACGACCAAAACTCCAATGGAAAGATCAAGTGGTGAAAGACATCTCGAAACTTGGTGTCTGAGATTGCAGAAGGATCACAGAATATCGACACAAAGAGACAAATGTTCTGTAAAGTACCTTTCGACATTCTTAATGTTCATTGAGCTTTTCCACTTCCGTTTTCTGCAAGTGATGCAACCTTTTATAAGACTCCGCTGAACTTAAAGCGCTATTTCTTGTTATTGTTCATTGCGAATGACATTTATTTGTATCAACATTTAAATTAATTGATATCATCATACTTTCTGAGATTTATTTTAACAAATATTTGCAACTAATTAAAGGGTTGTAGCATTTCTATGACGTGAAGAAAACCTATTTTTGTCTATCGTTACACTACCTCAGCCAGTTTTATCTGTTGATAGTTAGTGTTGATAGCATGAAAGTGTTAATTAATGCAGATGGAGATTTTTTATTCATTTGTAAATTATACTATGATTGCTATGCATTACAAAGAGTGCTGAATTGTTGATAGTTAGTATTTATGTTTATGCGTAAAGTGCTGTTGCTGCATTTAACTTGTTCCATTTCATATTTCATTGAACTTTTCCATTGTGATTGTTGTTGTTGTCGCTGCTGGTGTTATTGTTTACCCACAAGACACTGACTAAGAACTCTTAGTGCTGTAGTTTAATTCAATTAGCTTGGCCTCTGATTCCTGCTCCCATTCGATAGGGGCGACACAAAGGCTTGAAGGTATGTGGATTATTTATGCTAATGATAATCTCAAGTGAATACCTTGGCAAAATAACAAAAACAACAATGTCATTAATAAATTAGTAGAATAACAAAAAAGAAGCGCTATTTGCTTCCTTTGCTCCACACTTATACACAGCACATAAAGAGATTTAATTTGCCTTTGTATTAAAATTGCAAAATATGCAGTCTACACAACTATGCCCTGTTTGTAGCTTGAAACGTTTTGCACTTTGGATTTTGAAATGAATTTTGTGAATGAATAAATTCGAAAAATAAATGGTTTCGGTGGTTTGTTGGTAGAAATGGAATAGTTGTAAGGTTAAGTTACGCATTTAAATTAAAAACTCTTTACAAAGCTACCTCCAAGAATCGCATCAAGCCAAATTTTACAAAAATCATAAACAATTCATTTCTAACGTCCGCATTCACTAAACTTTACGAAGCCTTAAAATAGGTTTATTTGACACTTCCATAAAGGAAATCTGTCAAAGAGGCAAGTACTTCGTGTGCCAGAGTACTTAGACACGAAAAGTTTCTTTACGAACAGCGTCTTCGTGCCAAAGTTATTGCTTCTGATCATTCGTAAAAAGAGTAAAGGGCATCCCATCGGCAATCGCAACTATTGTTGAGGATGATCAGGTATTCACTGACCCGGTTGATAAGGCTAATCTACTGGCTGAAATGTTTGTAGGAAATTCTTTCTTGCCGTTTAGCAATCAACCACTCCCCGTGATTGATAGTGTACCTAGTTCGATGCCTCAGATATTATTTTGACCACATGGAGTTAAAAGGGCCCTTGCGGATCTCGATGTTAATAAATCTACGGGCTCGGACGGTATATCAACACTTGTCCTTTGTAAGTGTTCTTCGATGCTTGCTTGTCCACTACGCAACCTTTTCAACCTTGCTTACCGTGCGGGAGTTTTCCAGGCTCGTTGGAAGGTTGCGAACGTTCAGCCCATCCCCAAGAAAGGAGGGGCCAACAACCCTGCGAATTATCAGCCGCGCTCTCCAAGGTTATGGAGAGTATGGTTAACCATCATCTTGTCAGATACTTAGAGTTCAATGGCCTTCTTAGTGACAGACAGTATGGGACCTAAGGCATTTTTGTCGGAACGATGGAGTGGCTCTATCCGCCAGTTTGGTGAGAGTAAGGTCGTGGCTCTGGATATTTCCAAGGCATTTGATAGGGTCTAGCACGATGCACTTTTATCGACGCTTGACGCTTTTGGAGTCGGTAATAACTTCGTTCGATTTATATCGATCTTTCTCAGAGATCGCACTATACGAGTTGTTGTAGATGGGTTCTCATCAAATGAGTATACATTGACCGTAGGTGTGCCACAAGGCTCTGTCCTTTTCCCTTCCCTTTTTTTCTTATTTTCATTGATGATCTATTGGGTCAGACTTTGAATCCAGTCTACTCATTTGCCGATGACAGTAGGCTGTGTCATTCATATTCATTCGACCATAGGCCCAGTCCTCAAGAAATTGTGGACAGTAGGCGCATTATGGATGAGACGCCCTCCCAGAATTTGTTGGCCATTTCCGCACAGAAGACGCAGTGCTGTTTCTTGTGTCACAAGCGATTCACTGACCCAATACAATCGTCGATATCTATCGACGGTATAGATATTGAACAGTCAGATGCTCTTGATGTTCTGGGCATGAAGATACAATGTGATGTCCGTTGGTCAAAACACGTATTCGAAGTGTCGAAAGAAGTATTCAAATGTTTGGGCTTTCTTAATCGGTCCAGGAAATATTTCACCTCTTCTGATCTTCTCCATATCTATACTACCTACATCAGGCCGAGGATGGAATATATCTCTCATATATGGGCAGGAGCTCCAAAATCATCCAACGGAGTGCGATGATGTTGATTGGGCACAGTAGGGTATCCAACTCTATTGCTTCTCTTGAACATCGTCGGAATGGGAGTAGCGTTGTATCGCTCTATCGTTATTTTCAATGCGCGTGATCCAGGGATATTCGTCTTCTTATCCCTGACGTTAGGATGTTCACCAGGAATACAAGACTTGCCAGGAACTCACACCCGTTTGTAAGTGATTGGCCAGTCGACTGAACCATGCATTACTGAGAAAATTAATTTTTCGCCCGTACCATTCGTATGTGGAATCGACTTTATGCTAATGTCTTTCCCACCGACATTGACGTTTAGAAATTTAAAACTAATATCAATAAACACTACCCCCTCTTTCCCTTCCCCTTATTACACAATTATGTTTAAGGTCATGAGAGAAGCCGTTGTACAAAATTTCTTCCAAATCGGATGAGAATTGCGACCTTTAGAAGCTCAAGAAGTCAAGATCCCAGATCGGTTTAAATGACAGCTATATCAGGTTATGAACCGATTTGCACCATACTTAGAACAGTTATTGGAAGTCATAACAAAACATCTCATGCTAAATTTCAGCCAAATCGGTTGAGAATTGCGCTCTCTATTGTCTCAAGAAGTCAAGATCCGAGATCGGTTTATATGACAGCTATACCAGCTTATGAACCGATTTGAATCATACTTAGCAGCACACAGCTATTCTTAGCACAGTTATTGGAAGTCATAACGAAACACTTCATGCAAAATTTCAGTCAAATCGGACGAGAATTGCGACCTCTAGAGGCTCAAGAAGTCAAGATCCAAGATCGGTTTATATGGCAGCTATATGAAAACATGGACCGATTTGGCCCATTAACAATCCCAGCCGACCTACACTAATGAAAAGTACTTGTGCAAAATTTCAAGCGGCTAGCTTAACTCCTTCGAAAGTTAGCGTGCTTTCGAGAGACAGAAAGATGGACGGACATGACTTAAAATGTCATGACGATCAATAATATATATACTTTATGGGGTCTTAGACGAATATTTCGAGGAGTCACAAACAGAATGACGAAATTAGTATACCCCCATCCTATGGTGGAGAGTATAACAATAGTATGATAATTTGAATACATTTTTAAAAGATAGACATATCGGCTCTTGTTGTATTAACTTTAAGAATATGAGAGTAAAAAGCCCAAAATGCACAATGTATACAAATACAGGTTGAGGTTTGTTTTATACTTGGAACAAATATTAGGTAAGGTGAAAGTGGCGGCGTGTAATCGGACTCACTTGGAAAATTGTACAATGAATAGTTTAGCTGGGAAATTTTTCCCCTGTCTTTGAAGTTGACATTTCAACATTCCAAGAGTAGGTATCATTGCATTTCTTTTCAATATTAAATTTAAAATTTAAGGTGCGCACCGGTAGCCGAGTTGGGAGCGTGCTTGGATTACCAGTGCTGGGGTCGTGGGTTCGATTCCGCCAGAAGCCTTGGTCTGTCGCTGTGGTATTACAATGGACTCAAAATTGTCTAAGTGTGTCTGTAACGGACTGTCACTGTTACCTAACCTAACCTACATCTGCTTAGCCTTCTGTACAATCTATTTTCGAGTCTTTGACGGTTTAGTCTTTATGTCCATCTTGATAGGGGATAGAGACTGACGGGTTGTATTTAGACATTTAGGTATATTAAATATTTCTCGCGAAGCTCTTTACAAATATTTGCAGATTTTTATAATTTTTGAATGCCCTTTATATTTGCTTTTCTAACATGACTTGCACTGGAGTTTGAACCCAAGTTTTTTATCAATGCAATTTTTTGGACCACAGTCTACTATGCAACTTGTCAACATAGTTTGCTGCTTGAGGGTCTTTTTAATGAAGGTGATGGTTGTGGTCTGACCTTATTTCAATCTATGCATAATATATCACTTCCAATACACTGGCGATATCGGAAGTCTAATCTGCATATGCTGTGACATGCGCCAATAATGAGAGAGTACAAATTCCCTGACGCATTACGGCACACGTCAATTGTGTACCGACAAACAGACACACACAATTGTTTAATAATATATTAGAGAAATTTTCTAAATACTTATACAACAACAATGTACAGGTAAGTACTATCTGCCAGCCTAAGCTGCCACTCACTACAGTCGGTTTTAGTCTTTGAGCTTTTTTTTAACCAACAATAATTTGCTTTTCTGTTGTCTTAGATAGAATTTATTAGCCGATGTTGTTTAGTTTTTAGTTTTATTCAAATTTCATTCAAAAAGTCTGATACGATTAAGCGGAAGTAGAAGGAAGTAGGAAAAAAAAAGAAAAATAAATAACCAACAAGCAGCAGTAAACACAAAAATATATTATTATGGTTATTATTGGCCAATAAAAATAAATAATAATATACTAATGAGTTAATTAATGGACTCTAAAACTGAAATGCAAAAACTTAGACACACACTCATATACGCAGATCTAATTCTACACATACTGATAATAATAAGAACGAAAGACAAGCCACAAACATATAAATTTAGAACTTCCATAACATATTTATTGAATACTCAGAACAAAAACAAAAGCAATCCATTGTGCAAATCCAATGTTTATTCGGAGGCCTAAACACTAATCTCTAAGAGTAATACAGACCAACCCACCACATTACCAAACTCTTCCCAAATCCAAAGACAATCTATGGAGCTTAACGACATATTTATACGTACATCTCTTCACGTAGTATACTAGCCCTTTACCTAATTAAAAATAGTAATAAAAATAATTTATTTGATATACACATACATGAGTACAATATTGTACGAAATAAAGGACCAATTAATTCTACATGTTTTTGAAAAACAAACTTATTCGAATTTTGCATTTGGGAAATGGCAAACAAGTAAGAACGAAAAGTCAATAACCCTGGTCATTTTATATACACACTACCATAAGATGAGAGTATACCAATGTAGTCATTCCGTTGGTGACACATCGAAATATAGATCTACACTTCGAAACAAATGGTCGCCTGTTCCTGTTTTAATTAAATTTATTCTAAACACAAAGTTTTAGTAAAACTTTTTAACATAACAACATTTCATATTTATAATATTCTACAGAGACAAAATTTTGATCACACCTGGACTTCCTTAAGATTATTTTTCTTAAGTACTAAATTTTAACTTAATTTATTTCTAAACAAATTTTATTTAAAGACAAAATTTTAGTGTAATATTTTTGAACTTCATGAAAGATTTTCTAAAGATAGATAGACAGATGGCTCGTCATAAAAATTGGTCAAACTTTATTTTTTTAAATATTTTACATTTTTAGTTCCTTAATTTTTTTAATTTTTTTGCGTTAAATTTGATGGAAATAAAATTTATTTAAAACCAATTGACCGACGCAAAAAGTTTCCTGTTGAAATCATACAACTAATTACTGATCAAATTAAAATGAGAGCAAAAAAAAAAGTTCATCAAAATACTGAAGTTGATTCGCCAAAGCTATAACTATAAAACCAAGATAACCGCAAAAAAGTTTGAGGTATCCTTACCAATTTTACAGTAACAGAAGAATTTAGCAATTTTTCGATTTTGAAAAAATGTGGGGTGCCCCCCCTCCCCCAAATAAAATCCAGGCAACGTCTCTACTCTCTCCGCTTACTGTTTCTGTCTTTCTGTTTGTGTGAACCGCCACATTTTTATTCACACACACATACAAATAATGATGAAAAACAACAACTTTTGTCGAAAAGACTCCGACAAAATTTGTTTATTTTCCTGCAACAATTTATTTTGAATCTTAACGACCCAAAGTAAAAATTTGCTGTTGTTTGCATTCGCACTGCAAGCCAACATATAACAACCATAAGCAAAACAAAAAACCATTTTAACAGACCACACATGTGCTTGCTTTGCTGCATAGCGCCGGGGGTGTTTATATTAGTGGTGGTTGTTTTATTTTCTTAGTTCGGCTCGCTCTCCTTATTCTTGTTCGTTTACTGTTGCTCTCGGGATTTTCTCTGTCACTCTCTCTACTACAATGGTGCCCAAAATAAAAATAAGACAGTATGCGTGAATTACTTTCCCTAATTTTTTACATTTCTCTCTATGAATGAACATTTATGCGACAAAAGGTGATGTTTAAAAAAAACATAGTATTAAACAAAATTATAAATCTTTCCTTCCTTATCTAGAGTTTAATCAGAAAAAACATTGTTTTTAAAATGAAAACACAAAAATTATGCACATGTTCATTCGTGGCTGTCTGACAATGACTAAAACAAAGAGCATAGGCGTACGTGTGAATTTAGTATGTAATCTAGTGTAAAGTAAGTTTTAATTTTGGCCACAATTGCTCTACTATTACCCTAAAAATAATTTTAGGAGTATATTCATTTTGTCATTCCGTGTGCAACACATTGAATTCTCAATTTTCGATCCTATAAAGTATTGGGTTGCCCAAAAAGTAATTGCGGAAGTTTAAAAGAAAGTAAATGCATTTTTAATAAAACTTAGAATGAACTTTAATCAAATATACCTTTTTTAAAATTTTTTCCAAAGCAAGCTAAAAGTAACAGCTGATAGCTGACAGAAGAAAGAATGCAATTACAGAGTCACAAACTGTGAAAAAATTTGTCAACGCCGACTATATAAAAAATCCGCAATTACCTTTTGGGCAACCTAATATATATAACCTAATATATAAAAATCTAAGGCGATATAGCCTTGTCCGCCCTTCTGTCTGTTGAAATTATGCTACAGTCTTTAAAAACAGAGATATTGAGCTGAAACTTTGCACAGATTCTTTTTTTGCCCATAAGCAGGTTAAGTTCAAAGATGGGCTACATCGGACTATATCTTGAAATCGCTGCCATAGAGACCGTTCTTAGCAAATAAAAGCCACATTTATTATCCGATTTTGCTGAAATATGGGACAGAGAGTTGTGTTAGGCTATTCGACATCCTTCTTCAATATGTCCCCGATAGGTCCAGATTTGGATATTGCTGCCGTATAGACCGATCTCTTGATTTAAGGTCTTGGGCCCATAAAAGCCGCATTTATTATTCAATTTTAGCAAAATTTGGGGGAGTGAGTTGTGCTAGGCCCATCGACGTTCCTCTACATTTCGGTCCAGATCGCTCCAAATTTGGATATAGCTGCCTTATAGACCGATCTCTCGATTTAAGGTTTTGGACCCATAAAAGGCGTATTTGTTATCCGATGTCGCCGAAATTTAAGACAGTGAGTTGTGTTGGGCCCATCGAAATTCGTCTTTAATTTGGCCCAGATCAGTCCAGATGTCGATAAAGCTGCCATATAGACCGATCTCTCGATTTAAAGTTTTGGGCCCATAAAAGGCGCATTTATTGTCCGATGTCGTCGAAATTTGGGACAGTGAGTTGTGTAAGGCTCATCGACATTCTTCTTAAATTTGGCCCAGATCGGTTTAGATTTGGATATAGCTGTCATATCGACCGATCTCTCGATTTAAGGTTTTGGGCCCATAAAAGGCGCATTTATTGCCGATGTCGCTGAAATTTGGGACAGTGAGTTGTGCTAGGATCCACGAGATATTTTTGCAATTTGGCCAAGATCTGTTCAGATTTGGATATAGCAGCCATATAGACCGATCTCTCGATTTAAGGTCTTGGGCCCGTAAAATACATACCCAGCAAAAACTCTCATTACCAAATAACCAGAAACGTAAGCTCATTCAAAAACTATTTAATAACTACTTATTTTTAGGCATCGTTTCTAATTACTTTTACTTGACGATGTCCTAGGAGGAAAGTCCTTCCGCACAAGCATACCAACAGTTGAAAAATAAGTACTTATGTCTAAGCATAAAAGTTGTCAAAAAATAATGACATATTTTAGTTGAACGTTGCTAAAAAATAACTACATAGACTCAAACATGTTCCCGCCTTTCCCTACCACCACGTTCTCAATGCTCAGTTTTATTGAAGAAGACAAATTTTATATGAATAATTCACATTATAAATAAATTTAAAACTTTACCTTCATCGCAGCTGAATGTTGAACCAAGAACCTTCCGTTTTCAAAGCAGACGCTCAACGGATTTGTGGGGAGGTAGAAAAAATTACAAATATTTTGCTATATTAATAACGCCACAGTATTTCCTTCCTAGCGCTACTAAGTGGTGTCCCTTTTCGGCCAGTCATTCGGACTCGTCAATAAAATGGAGGTCCCTTATCATTGAGATTAACCTTGCAATGGACAGCACTCATGGGTATGAGATAACTTTGCCCGCAGTTTCTTAAAGGTATTTTTTTATCAATACCAAGGTTATAATAATGATTTTTTTTTCTATTATTAGAAATAAGTGCTAATTCTTGAGCTTCATTGAATGTTGTATGTAATGACATTTGCATTACTAGTAACACAGATGGTATTCCTGTTGATAACTCGTTATATTTTAGCAGCTAGTAAATCTAAGGATAATCAGTTATCCATTCTTTTTCATGCCAAAAATAATGACATGTACTTACCAAGTTTTTGCTGGGTATTTTCTAGATCGTCTCAATACTTGAGTCGCTCTAGCCATGTCCGTTCGTCTGCCGAAATCTCGACAGGGGTCGAATGCGTAAACTAGTGGGCTCGAAATTTTACAAGAAACTTTTCATTGATGTAGGTTGTTGGGATTTGCAAATACGCCAAATCGGTTTCGATCTGCATATAGCTCCCACCACTGACGTAGCCCTTGAAGTAATATTCTCTATGGTTAAATTTTGAATATTTGTTTTTTTAATTTAAAGCCATAGTTAGGTGACCCCCTAACTATGGCAAAGTCTCCTGTACTGAATGGTTCAATTTTAGTTCTGAACAAGAGTGTCGGTGTCTCCTTCGGGTGCTCCTTCTTATCTTGTCTTCAGTTGGGTGCTCGATAAATTGTCTACCAAAATGGTTTGCACACCATTTTGATTCTTGTATCTGTTGACCATTGAAGGCAACTGCGACTTGGCCTGTACTCTTTGATGGATAGTTGGGAGATCTCAATGTCGACAACAATCTATTGGCAGCAGAACCTGTGTTGTATCTCTCGTATTGCTCCAGAAAATAATCGAAAAACTAACATGCATTATGAAGGGACGGCTTATAGACAGGGTTGTAGAGCTTGGTTGATGTGGAATTTATATTATAGAGGCGTTTTCGCAATAAATTCGGTAAAAGTACAACATACCAAGGTACGGTTCATGAAGCCTTGACACCTAATATAGTTGATGAGTAATTGTAACCAAATTACGAAACGCGTGCAATAGTGGTCGGTGTATGTTGCGATCTCTGGCTTTGCTTTTCCATTTGCAAAGAAAATCTGCGATTATTGAGCTCGTCTTGAAAGAGAAAGAAACAAAGATTGTATATTTTAATGATCTTCACCAAAACAGGCAAATAACTTCAAAATGAAATAATTGAATAATTTAGAATCGTTATTCGATTAATCGTTAAAAAAGTTTGAAAATATATGAATTGTGTAATTTTATCATAATTTGGACCATACGTTGACAAAATTTCATTCGATTATAATGAGAATTTGTTGATTTAGTTCTAGGAGGAAATTCAAATAAACCGGATCCATTAGCACTATTTTGTTTTATTAGACATATTAATCGATGAATCGGTTTGTCTAATAATCGATAACCTCTTAATCTAATAATCGATAATCTTTTTTCAAATAAACGATAAATAAATGTACTCTCAACAGCTGAAAAATGTTTAATTTTGGAATTTTGGAAGTGAAGATTATTTGGATTATTCGAAAAATAAGAAATTGAGAGTCATCTTATTGGTTAAAGTGAGAAAAGTCAGTGATCGAAATTGAAGTCGAAAGGTTGTGTCCATTTGTATATAGTGTCTTAAATTTTAAAGATAGCATCTTTTTATTAAAGATTCGCTTCTTTGGCTTGCTTTCATTACCAACATTTTTACATCAAGGACAAAATGTTTAAGTTTGGGTTAACTTTTTGTATAGTGTAGTGTTCACCCACAGTATTGATAATAAAAACCCTTCTGTCTCTTACCGCTATCTCATCAGATCAGTCTATTCTTATGTATATAGGTAATTCAGTGCTTCAGAGCCCAATACATATAATACTGGTCTAAAGATTATTAGAAAAATTCGTGCTGGTTATCAGCCAAAGAATTATACCCTACCAACAGCACTCACCAAACCTTTGAACTCTGATGTAAATTAAAAAATGTTGCTCATGCAAATCAGCTCACACCCAGCTATGTAATATTGGCTAATCCAACTAATCCAAGAGATATTTAATATGCAAAATCGCTGAAAATTTCAAGCATATTAAATACAATATATATGACATAACACGGTTTAACAAACACAATGCAAGCTAAAATTTTAAACAATATTTTATAGTGAGTTTGCTAAGCCTTTTCACATTAGGCCAGACTTTATGGCGTCTGAGAGTACACGTAGACATAGTTGGTGTAGTTCAAAAACTATTGGATTATTTTAAAAACTAAAATAAAAACTTTTGCTAAAATTTGAAATTTTAAATACAAATGTTAAAAATGTATTATTTTTTTCGACAGTTTCTTTATAGGGCAAGTTCTGTATTAAGGGGAAAATATGCTGATCGGGACAACTATAAATGAATGTTTATTCAAATGTGGTTATGCATTGTACTATCGGCGACGGTGAAACTTTAAAATAAATACTGGCAGGTAGATTAAGGCAGCAAGAGCCGATGGTGTGCCTACTTAATTGTTTATGTTTATAGACTACACGCAGACATGCACATGGTTTGGCTTTTCTATATAATCCAAACAAACGCCAAACGGAAAACTTTGTTAGATGGCAGATTGTTCAAACGAATGTATAATTTTTCCCACCATGTGGGAAATAAACATTCCACTAAGGAACAGGAGAAAACTTCGCACTCAATCTCAATTAAACTTCTGGCTTTAATTGGGAATACCTGGAAAGTAAACAATAATATACATCAATAAGAAACAAATAAGGGAAGGCAAAAGTAGGGCACTACTGACTATATAGCAACCTACATCTACTTTATAGTTGGAATTTGGGCGATATCATTATGTGGATTCCATATCTAATTTTAAACCGATTTTGATGAACTGCGGTAAATTGGGTCAGGTGGGTAACAAAAACATCCGAACCAAATTTCGGGCCGAAACAATATAAATCGGTTGATTAAACAACACTCGTGCCAAGTATGACTCAAAGTAGTATATAACTTGATATAGCTTCCATATAAGCTTATCTTCCGATTTTACTTCTTAAACCCATGGAAACCGGAATTGTTATCCTATATGGCTGAAATTTTGCACGGAGTGTTTTTTTATGACGCAACACTCGTGCCTAGTTGGTCCAAATCGGGCTGTTACCTAATATAGTTCTCATATAAACCGATCTCCCAATTTAATATCTTCTATTACGCCGAACGCCTAGGTTCAAATCTCGGCGTGAACATCAGAAAAATTTTCAGCAGTGGTTATCTCCTTACTAATGTTGGCTACATTTGTGAGGTATCCTGTCATGTTAAAACTTCTCTACCAAGTTGTGTCGCTAAACGGCTCGCCGTTCGGACTCGGAATAAAAAAATGAGGCCCCTTACCATTGAGCTAAAACTTTAATCGGACTGAACTCATTGACATGAGAGAAGTATCCCCTGGTCTTTAGTGGAATGAAAAAAAGCTATTATTTCTAGCATTTATTTCTATGCCAAGACAGGCATATACATTTTCAAGTCGAGAGGCGCGGATTAGGATTTTATTTTAGATATATGGTTTCTTTGGAGAATTTTCTTAGATTTTTATGCAGTTTACGCTACGATTTAAAAAAAAAAATCAACCCACCCTAATGTACATGTAGTAGTTTATGTAACAATAATCTAAAGCTTCCTTTACCTGTTGTTTTCAACTTGAAGACAAAAATATAATATATTTAATATATTAATATTTCTAAATGTAGCTTCAACCTCCACTTTCTCTCGGTGTGATGCCTGATTTCTCCTATAAGCTGTAAATTTTTTGCTTTTCTTCTTAAAATTCAAATGTAGAACTTTCTACGACATTTATCCCGGATATCTTGGCCATCTTTGAGTTGTGAGATGATGTCATTGCCATAAAATCGATCAAATCGACATCCCCCACTCAAGTACCAAGTTTTTGGTTTTGCCATACTTAAGACACTGGTCTGTTGATTTTATTTTAATTTTTTTTAACGATTTTATGATGATTTGCTACATAGACTAAATTCCATTCGCCATTAAAATGGACATTTTAACACCCCATGATGTACTTCTCATTCATATTCATGATTATTTAATTAAAGTTATTTAAATGTGTTTTGTTTTTATTTATTTATGTGAATGTTTGCTTTTGGTTCGATTTTTATGTTCGTTTCGATTCTGAGACAGGCCTAATATACATACAAATATTTCAGGAATCATGTTGGTCGTCGTCGTGGCTTGTGCCCCCTCATCTGAACAGCTCTTTCTTACCTGGATCAGTTGTAGTACTTTCCATAGAATCATTTAATGCGTCAGGCTTGTCAGACGTCTGTTCGTCAGGTGAATTTTTAATTAATCAAATTCACGCTTCATTATGCCGCACCCATTAAAATAAAGGCACATCAAATTATGCTGATAATCAATTAGGAATTGAGTGATAACGCATAGCTGGTAGTCATCATCGGGTATTATATCTAAGTCTACCTAAACTTTCTTTACTTACCTGTATTTAGAGTGAAGAAATCACAAATTCAAATTGAATTCATAATTTTTTGTATGTTTTAAAATGAGTTTGTAGCTTTAGCTAGTCATTTTATTGACTACGAAGTTTAAACTTTAAAAACTGGACTTTTGTCAAAATTTGAATTTCATGGAAAATTTCATCAAAATTTCATTTAAAAAAGAAAATTGTCAATTTTTGTCATTTATGTCTTTTATTACTCACATCATATGTATCTAGAGCTGGCAAACTATCGATAATCGCAACATTCGATATTTTCGATAGTTATAATAATAAATATCGATAGTATCGATACTATGGTCAATTTCCCATCACCTATATCTCACACGCAAATGAGAAGTAACAAGTAAAAGTGTGCTAAGTTTGGCTGGGCCGAATCTTATATACCCTTCACCATGGATCGCATTTGTCGAGTTATTTTCGCGGCAACTCTTCTTTTCGCGGCAAATCTTTTCTTATAAAAGAAAAGATTTGCTCTACTATTAGAGCGATATCGAGATATGGTCGGGTTTGGACCACAATTAAATTATATGTTGGAGACCTTTGTAAAATTTCAGCCAATTCGAATAAGAATTGCGCCCTTTAGGGGCTCAAGAAGTAAAATAGAGAGATCGATTTATATGGAAGCTGTATCAGGTTATAGACCCATTCAGACCATAATAAACACGTATGTTGATGGTCACGAGAGGATCCGTCGTACAAAATTTCAGGCAAATCGGACAAGAATTGCGACCTCTAGAGGCTCAAGAAGTCAAGATCCCAGACGGTTTATATGGCAGCTATATCAGGTTATGAACCGATTTGAACCATACTTGGCACAGTTGTTGAAAGTCATAATGAAATACGTAATGCAAAATTTTAGCCAAATCGAATAGGAATTGCGCCCTCTGGAAGCTTAAGAAATCAAGACCCAAGATCGTTTTATATGGCACCTATATCAGGTTATGAACCGATTTCAACCATACTTGGCACAGTTATTGGATATCATAACAAAGCACGTCGTGCAAAATTTCATTCAAATCGGATAAGAATTGCGCCCTCTAGAGGCTCAAGAAGCCAAGACCCTAGATCAGTTTATATAGCAGCTATATCAAAACTTGGACCAATATGACCCATTTAAAATCTACCACCTACGCTAATAAGAAGTATTTGTGCAAAAATTTAAGCGGATAGCTTTACTCCTTCGAAAGTTAGCGTGCTTTCGACAGACAAATGGACATGGATAGATCGATATAAAATGTCACGACGATCAATAATATATATACTATACGGGGTCTCAGACGAATATTTCGAGTAGATACAAACAGAATGACGAAATTAGTATACGCCCATCACGAAAACGATTTATACAAAAGCAATATCAATGCACAGACCAAATAAAGCCAAGGTTAATAAAGTCATTTGGAAGTCATGAGAGAAATCATTGTACAAAATGTTTATCATATCAGATGAAAATTGCGCCCTCTATAGGCGCAATATATTCAGTGTCAGATTGCTTAGTTTTGCAATAGTATCCATCGGAAAAATGTTTATCTAATTAGATGAAAATTGCGCCCTCTATAGGCGCAATATATCTAAAGGATACATTCAGTGTCAGGTTGGATAGTTATCTGCCCCCATAGGATGGGGGCATGCAAATCTCGTCATTTAGTTTGTAACACCTCAAAAAATCTATGTGCTCTTCCAAAGTGTATATATTCTCAATCGTATGCACATTTAAAGTCAGTCTAGCTATATTTATCCGCTCAACAGATGGTCAAAATCACCATGGCCTTCGAACAAAGATATGCGCATGAAATTTTTCATAGATACTTCTTATTGATGTAGGCCGTTGGGCCATTAGGTCTAGGTTGATTTTAGTTTATAAGACTTCCATTGATCCATCCATCCATAAATATCAATCGATATTCAGTAAAAAAATTAAATATCGATAGTACCATCGATATTTTGCCAACTCTCTCTATCCTTCTGACATTTCTGTAAAAATATACTCGTATATCTCCTAAATATATGTAACCTCTGATGCCAATACCTAATTTTATTACACAAAATTCAATCCGGCCGAACTTTTGCGTTTTTTTCATTTTATCCTTCTTCACCACCATTAATGTGGAATCTTTTCTATACAATTTAGCTGCTTATAATCAAAAAAAACCTGAAGCCTTTAACAATTACATTTAAGCTCCATACTCACTAGTTGATTAATGTGCAGGTTTCCTTATTATACCAACACATTTGGTAATATGCTAAAATGTGTTGCAACCTTAACAAAATGTAATTCCAAGTGCATAATAATCAAGACATTATGCCATATCTTCTACCACTATGATGGAGTAGAGATTTTGGAAGGTTTCATTTTAGCCAACAACATTGTATGTCATTATGTTCCTCCTCAACGAAATGTCACAACAAGTTTGAACTAGACTTGAGGGGTTTTCCGTTGAAGAGATTTCTAGAACAATGCCTCCATTAACTGCAAAACGTCAACCAAAAATATTCCATAGTGAAACATTCCAGCATCTTTAATGATTGAATGCTTCCAATATATGTACCTACAAGCTTCAAATCATGTAGATGCCAACATGCATGCAACCGTACATACACACCAATTGTTATCAACATCAATGAGAGGTACGGCTGGTCATCAAAAACTATAATGGTTTTGCGGGAATAAATGATGAAAAACAATTGCACAGTGGTGGCCAATATGTATATTCGCAAAATTGATGCTTGAAGATTATCATAGAAGGTTTTTTTTTTGTTTTTAAGATTTCTTATGAAACTAAATAATACATGTAAAAGCGTGCTAAGTTCGGTCAGGTCGAATTTTATAAATCCTCCACCATGGATCGCATTTGCCAAGTTCGTTACCCGGAATCTCTTTAAAGGCAAACAAAGGATAATTGATAAGATGGAGCTATATCAGGTTATGGGCCGATTCAGGCCTTACTTGGTTTGGAAGTTGGAGACCATAGTAGAAGCCATTGTGCAAAATTTCATCCAAATCGAAAGGGAAGAACTAAAATCTGGAGATAGGTTTAAATGAGAGTCATATCCGGTTATCGACCGAAACAGACCATATTTGGCATATATGTTAAAGGTAATAGGAATAGCCGTTGTGCAAAATTTCACTTAAATCATATAAAAAGTGCGCCCTCTAGAACTCAAAATGTGCAATAAATAGCTCAGCTTATATGGGAGCTTTATAAGGTTTTAGACCGATTCAAGCTATACTTGGCAGGTATGTTGGAGGTCATGATTAGATTAAGTAAGATTGGCAGTCATTTACAGACTCACTTAGACAATTTTAAGTCCATTGTGATACCACAGCGACAGACCAAGGCTTCTGGCGGGAATCGAACCCACGACCACTGCACTAGTAATCCAAGCACGCTGCCAACTCGGCTACCGGGGCGCCCATGTTGGAGGTCATAATCGTTGTGCAAAATTTCAGCCAAATCGGATAAGAATTGCACTCTCCAGAGGCGCAGCGAGTATATTTGAGAGATCGGTTTATATAGGAGAGGTATATCAAACCATGGACCGATATAGGCAATTTACTATCTCTACCGACCTACACTAATAGTAACTGTTTGTTAAAAATTTCAAGCGCCTAGCTTTATTTATTCGATAGTTAGCTTTCTTCCCCAGACAGACAGACAGACTGCCGGATGGACACTGCAAAATATATCATGGCGAAACATAAGCGGGATATAAATGTGCCGAAGACTTTAAATCAAGAGATCAGTACACAAGGAGGATGTGTCACTATATAGTCCGCTAAAGCCAATTTTCGAAGTTAAACAGTCTATGGTAAAAATATATAAATTTTTAGCGATGGTTGCGTGATTTGAACAAACAGACGGATGGACAGACATGACTAGATCTTAAAATGTTGAAATATATATATGTATATATATATATATATATATATATATATATATATATATATATATATATATATATATATATATATATATATATATATATATATATATATATATATATATATATATATATATATATATATATATATATATATATATATATATATATATATATATATATATATACAGGGTAGCTCACACGAGGAGTTACCAATTTAAACGACTACATTATTTGCGAAAACATTTTTTATTGTTTCAAATGACAACAAGTAAAAACGTCCAAAGTTCACCCGAGCTGATTCTTGGGAACCCACCATCGTGGATTTTATTTCAAATTTTCAAAAATTATTTTGGTGTGTTTTCTTAACTTTTCTCACGTTATACATCGGTTTGGAAAATACAAAGAAAAAAAATCACGAAAAATTTTCAATCAAAAATTTGATTGAAAATAAAATAATTTTCAAATAAAAATTAATTGATACAATCATTTTTTAATTATATATGATTTTTTCAATTACTGTCGTGATTGAAATTTTTGCCATTTCAAATAAAAAATTCAAAACTTCAATTATTTTTTTAATTAAATCTGAAAAGTTTTTAATCACAACGGTGATTGAAAATTTCTATTAAAATATTAACTGATACAAACATTTTTTAGTCGAATCTTAAAAATATTTCTAACATGGTGCTTAAGTATATTCAATTTAAGGCTATTTTGTCCCCCACAATGTATAGGTAAGGAGATTTGAAAGACCACAACGTCCCACATAGCGACAAATCTATAGCAATACCATGGCAGCTGGTTATACGAGCCGGATTATAAAAATTATTTGGAATTTTCAAAAAATTCCAATAATTTTTGAATTTCATCAATTCAAACATTAATTGAAAATATCTGTCTGCGTTTATTTTTTTGATCTTTAAAATCTTTTCCAGATTTTTCGAACATCTTCCAGCTCGATATAATATTTAATCTCTCTCCTGCGCAGCAGGAGCGAATAAAGTCTTACCTTCAACTATTCCGATACAAACTAATCATCAATAGAGATGGGCGATGGGTAAATACCCCCCGGTAAATTGGGTAAATACCTGGATATTTACCCATTTGTACCCAAAAGCTGGGTATTTATAATTTTGCAGATATCTTGGGTATAAAAATATTTTCCAAACAATTTTTGATGATTTCGTATTCTTTGTATATAAACCTGATATTATGATTTTATATAGAGTTTTATATAGCCACTATATAGGCCGATCTCCAGACTTAAAGTCTTGAAGCAATATATTGGTCATTTTTGATTAGATTTCGATGAAATTTGACACAGTAAGTTGGTACACTTCTAAACCTTTCAGTTGAATATCAAAATCGGAATTTATTAAAATCGGATGAAAAATGCTCCTTTTATGAGATCAATACTCCATATCGGGAGATCGGACTATATGGCATCTATATCCAAATATGGTCTGAACTTGACGATATTCAACAAAAAGTTTAAGAGGGGTTCCAGAACTCGCTGTGCCAAATTTCATTGAAATCGGATGAAAAATGCTCCTTCTATAGGCTTATTACATATTATTTCCAAATATGGTCCGATCTGGACCCCATTTGACAGGAATGGGTAGGGGTCTACCAGAACACACTGCGCCAAGTTTTATCGAATTCGGGTAAAAAATGGATCCTTTATGGCCTCAATACCATATATCGGGAGATCGGGCGGTCAGTCTAAGGGCAACTATATCCAAATATAGTCTGATCTGAACCACACTTCACAGAAATGGGTAGGGGTCTACCAGAACTCACTGTGCCAAATATCATCGAAATCGGATGAAAAATTACCAATTTATTGCCTCAAGACTTTAAGTCTGGAGATCGGTATATATAGCGGCTATATATAACTAAAATCCGATTTTATGAGATCAGAAGATCGGGTTTATGTGATGAAATCATCAAAAATTGTTTGGAAAATATTTTTATATTTAAGATTTTTGCAAAATTATAAATACCCAAAAAAGTTATTTATTGGGCATTTACCCACTAAATACCCAAGCGTTGGGTATTTACCCGGTAAAAACCCAACTCTAATCATCAATGCTATGAAAAACAAACACATCAACATTGGCAAACTCTTTTTTGTGTACTTACTACGTATGATGAAGGTCATAACCAAACACTACGTTCAAAATGTCAACCAAATCAGATAAGAATTGTGGCTGCCTGAGGCTCAAGATCTCTAATCGAGAGATCGGTTTATATGCGAGATATATCAGCTTATTAGACCGATAGGCGACGGCACTTGTCATGGTATTGGAAGTCGTTACAGAACACCACATTCAAAATTTCAGCCAAAACGGATAACAATGGCGGCTTCCAGGGTCTCAAGGTCTCAAATCGGGAGAACGATTTATATGTGAGCTATATCCAAATCCGAATCCATAAAGCCCATTTGTAATACCCAACGACATTAATAAGAAGTATCTGTGCAAAATTTCAACCGTATATCTTTATTCGTTCGACCGCTATTGAGATTTGGACAGATGAACGGACGCATAAACATGGCTATACCGACTTGGATGTCTATATACTTTATAGAGGCCCAGATCAATATTTCGAGGTGTCACAAAGAGAATGACTAGATTAGTATACCTATGCCCACGAATCAAAATCAGTTTCCAAAAAAAGTTATATTTTTAGATATGTAACAACCATAGCAGTAGAGAATGAGAAACTAATTCGCAAACCATGGAAGATGATTTGGCGATAAGGATTGTCCCCTTTCTAACTTTGCATTATTAATAAATTCACACAATATATAAAAAATACCACAGTGCAGAGGGGAACTTTATTGATAATGTTATTTATAAAAAAAACGCTTACTGACAGCACAGCAGCGGTAATAAGGTTCATATCTTATTCTGGTCCCGTAAATCTTTAAAATGCCATGCACAAGGTAAGCCTAAAAAAAACGTTGAAACGATGGTGGGTCAGTGAGTGGATGATGGTGGTGTGGCAATGAGTAAAGAATCCAAAACCGTTCTATAGGGAACAACAGGGGAAAGCTTTTTAACAAAAGCTCTTTTCTCTATGGCATAACTCAAAAATACTCTCTTGCACAAACAAACTGAAGTATGGATGCATTGATCTTCTCTTGCAAGTTGAATTGTTGCTGCTTTTTGAAACTTCAAAAGCAGAAACCGAAAAACACAATAAGACGGCCGTTCAAACGGACGGACGGACGGAGGGAGGGACAGACAAAGCGACAGGTAGATATTTAACTGGAGATGTTAAGTGAATGTGGTGGCCATATGTATGCGTTTGTGTGTGTATGCTTGTTTGATGTCTTTGTTGTTGCTTAAGCTTGAATGTTTTTAAAACTTGGCTGTGTGGCTGACTTACTGTTGGCCAGCTCAATGAGGCTGGTCAATCCGTGTGGTCGATCGCAGCTACTGCTGTTTGCTGCTTGGCTTCGTCATCACCGTAGTCGTCAACTTCAAGGTCACAGTAGGCTGCAAATTGTTGTTGTTTATTCCGCTCATACATCTTTGCTGAACAAGTCTCTGTAGCTGCCGGCGTTGATGTTGCAGCCTTTTTACGTGCTATCGTTCAGCGGCGCTGCGCTGACACTGGCTGGGAACTGACTCTGATTTTTGCTGTTCGCAGTTGGCTGGCTGTACTTATTTGTGATGTCTTGGCGTATTTTTCGATGTTTATTTTTTGTGATTTTTTTTTTTAGTTGTTTGTATTTTATTTTGTTTACTATTGTTGTGGTCATTATGAAACTAGTCCAATGACTTGGTGCATACATATGGACATAGTAGACAAATAGCCACATACATATAAACATAGACAAAAGTTGTATACAACATCAACATACCTATGCACATATGAACTTAAGATCGCAATTGTTGTTTCTTGTTGATGATGTCTTTCAGTATAAAATACGTCGGACTAACTTCGCAGGTTTGAAAAATTCTATTTTTGCACACCTTCGATTAACAACTAACTGACAGCCAGCCTGACTTATTGAGTGACTTGACCATTGACGCTGCCTGTTTTGACGTCAGTCTGGAGGAGGCGCAATTTAAGAAATAAGGATTCTTTGTTCGAGAGTTTTACAAAAGAATGTAAAAGACCGGCATTTTTATCTTTCGTTTTTCTTTTGATAAAAAATTTTAAATTTCTAAAAGCTTTGTTTTGGCCACACTAACATTTTTGGTCCATCCATTACATAGGAAACGCGTTAAGTTAGAAATTTGTTTTAAAACATTTTAATGTAATGTTTATTCAAAAGTCTGAATAAAAAAAAATAAACTACGTTCGGCCGGGCTGAGGACCAGCAACAACATAACAAATGTTCGGATCGTGAGAAGGAAGTAAGAAGAAGATCAGTAGAGCTTTCGGTATCCTAATGCGCCACATAGGACTACGAGCTCACGTATGCAAAATAGGTGCGGCAAGTGATAGCATGTGTAGGGCAAGCAGACATTTCTTATGTCATTGCCCGGTTTTCGAGGCTTACAGACACCGGCACTAGGTGGGGAGTGGTATGGAGGTGTGGTATGGAGGTGTGGTATGGAAAACAATTAAGGATTTTGTAAGTAGCGCGGAATTCTTGATATAGAATTTCTTTTTCAATATTACTTTTTAGTACCTATTTTGATCGCACAACAAGCCGATTTCTGGCTTAGGTGCAGGTCCAAAGTGTCATCGGCCGGATTTGCTGTCAAGGAATACACAGTGGTAGCATTTCTTGACATAGAAGGTGCTTTCAATAATGTAAAACCGACGTCAATCATGAAGGAGTTCGAGTTTCTAGGCATCAACTCTACCGTGAGAAAGTTTATTAATAACTTACTTACTAAAAGATGCATAACGGCAGGCTTGGGATCTGTGGATCTAATGGGTCAGCAAGGGAACACCTCAGGGAAGTGTACTGTCTCCTCTACTTTGGAATATAGCCATTAACAATATACTATTTTCTCTGGAGGAAAAAGGCGTAAAAGTGGTAGCGTATGCTGATGGCGGATCAATTGCGGTTAGGGGGAAAGTTTTCCAGCACTACGTGCAATAGCAAAGTGGTTTGGGTATAATTCCGTGCAAGACTGAAGTAGTTTGTTGCAGCAGGAGATACAAGTTGCCTACAGTAGAATCTGTTTCCTTGGGTGGAGAGAATGTTCCATTTACAGAAAGCGTAAAATACATGGGTGTTTTGCTGGACCGGAAATTGAACTTCAAATCTAACATTTTGGAAAGGGCAAGAAAGGCCACTCTTGCCCTTAATACCTGCAAGAGAGCCATTGGTATGAGTTGGGAGTTTAGACCGCGTGTCATGCAATCAGTGCCCTCTAGAAGCTCTAGAATTCAAGACCCAAGGTTGGATTATCAGATTATCAACCGATTTAGACCATGTGCTAGGCACAGTTTTCGGAAGTAATAACAAAACAAAAAATATCAGCCAAATCGGATAAAAATTGCATCTTCTAGAAGCTCAAGACCCAAGATCGGTTTTTATGGCAGCTATATCTAAACAATTTGGCCCATTTACAATCCCAACCGATCTACACTAATAAGAAGTATTTGTGCAAAATTTGAAGCGGCTAGCTTTTGCTCCTTCGAAAGTTAGCGTGCTTACGTCAGACAGACGGACATGGCTAGGTCGACTTAACATGTCACGACGATGTTACAAACGGACCCAAGATCGGTATATATGGCGGCTATATCAAAACATGGACCGATTTGGCCCATTTACAATCCCAACCGATCTACACTAATAAGAACTATTTGTGCAAAATTTGAAGCGTCTAGCTTTACTCCTTCGAAAGTTAGCGTGCTTTCGACGGACGGACGGACAGGCGGACGGACATGGCTAGGTCGACTTAACATGTCACAACGATCAAGAATAGATATTCTTTATGGGGTCTTAGACACATATTTCAAGGTGTTACAAACGGAATGACGAAATTAGTATACCCCCCATCCTATGATGGAGGGTATAAAAATGTTCTCTTCTGGAATATGATTTAGGTAAATTTTGCTATTCAAGGTTGAGCATGGCCGAGCTAAGTATGTTTTTTTTTTATTATCATTTGAGAGCGGCAAAAATCACAAGATAGGTATATAAAATAACAATGAATAATAAAAACCTTCTCTTAGAATATGACTTAGTGGCCATAACTGAAAACAAACTACGGTGATTGTCATTCAAAATTATTTATTGTTGCAAAGTGTATTCTAAAATTAATGTGCAAAAATATTTTTTTCTTTGAACTCGAGGTTTAGCCTGCACTTGTGTGATAAGCCACAGTGATGTCACTGCTTTGAAACAAAGACCGGATTAGTTATGTTTTGATGTGATGGCAATGTTTTGGGCTCAATCAGGCGATATGCACGAGGCGAATAATGAAGCGCAAGTTTGGGATTTGAAAAACTACGCAAAAATGTTGAAGCGCATGATTCAATAGATAATGAGAAAACAATTGTCGAAAAAATTAATAATATTTTTCATATATTTTTTGGTTTAAATTTCTTTTCATTATCGATCATTTTAGGCTCACAATACCACTGTATAACAATAATCTTTACCTTTATTCAAAAAAAAAAAAAAAAAAACAGCAAAAAATAATAATAAACAAAAAAAAACTAAAAAAGCCATTAATCGTTCCAAAAATTATAAAGAAAAATAAACAAATAATAACAAAACAAAAAACGGATAAACAATTTCAATAATTTGTCAAACGTTTTTGTTCAATGTTTCTTTTATTCGTTGGCGGTGGAGGTTGTCATTCTAGCCACAATTTCATTGAATTTCAATGGCAGAAATGCAGCGGCCGGTCGGCTGAGTTTCGCCCACCACCACCCCCATACAATGTTGACCATAACCATAGCCAAGTCCGTCCGCACCAACGGTGACTGGGCGAAGGTGTTGAATATTTACTGACGTTGATTCGAGAAGACTCTTGTTGTTGTTATTGTTGGTGGGGACTGAGCAACCATTATTCAAAATTCTGCCAACACCTTAAAAAAATTACCTTTTTTTTGGTCTTCATGCAATGCCAAAAACCGTATTTTTATGCTTTTCTTCTGATTTTAGTTGCTGGTTGCGCTGAAAATGGACAGGCCTGTTATTAAGACCTGTCGGCTATTTGGCCATTTACAGAAATTTGTTCTCGAACGTTTTTCGTTGATCGTTGTGTTCAAACAAAATTTTGCACTCTTCACGGTTTTGTTTCTTTTTTTTTTGTTGTATTTTGAATATTGTTAATTTTTGTTTGTTTGTCTGTTTTGTTAATAATATTGGATGAAAATGCGATGTTATCGTGAGATATCGCATTTCATGGCATGTCATAAAACCTATGGAGTGTGCGTGTGTGTGTGTGCTTGTATAGTGAGCGCCAACAAGTGTTGGGGCCCGCATCTTTGTGTTCATGTAATGCCACAGTGGGTTGATATGCGTTTGAAAAGTTGTAAACAATTGCAAAGAAATTTCGAAAATATACGACTTTTGTTTAGAAATACCAGAAAGCTGGTACAAAATATTCTTTTTGTGGTGATGTTAATCAATAAAAATTGTAAAATAATCTAATTTGCAATAACTTTTTTTGCATACTCAAAAATCTCATTCACCCATATTTAGCGACAGCTAATGGTATAATTTGCAACTCATAGGTTTTTAGACATGAGGAGGACAATTTAGCACAACTTTTACAAAATATACTACCAATGAGGAGGGAATAATAACATTTATTTTCCTCTGTTTCGTGTTATTTTGAAGCACCTCCAGGTAATTTGAAAGCTGCCACTTTTGAAGCTCTTATTCTTTAACATTTGACAAGTAGAAACTAAGCTATTATTAAAGCTATTATTAGCAAATTTCAAATCGGATGAAAATTGAGGCTTCAAACTGCTCAAGTAGTCAAATCCGGGGATGGGTTTATATGGGAGCTATATCTGTTTATAGACCGATTCGGATCATACTTGGTATAGATATTAAAAGTCATAACTCAAGCCTTTGTTCCAAATTTCAGCCAAATCTGATGAAAATTGAGTCATCTACGGGCTCAAGAAATCCAATCCGGGGATGAAAATTGACTCTTCTAGGGGCTCAAGAAATCTAATCTGTGGGGGGGGCTATATCCGAATCAGAACCGATATGGCCCTTTTGCAAACACCAACGTCCTGCATCAATAAGAAGTATATGTGCAAAATTTCATGCTGCTAGCTTTACGCTATCGTAATTTTGACAGACAGACGGACATGGCTAGTTGGACTCAGAATGTCGAGACGATCCAGAATATATGTATATATTAATGGGGTCGCAGACCAATTTTTCGAGGTGTTACAAACGGAATGACTAGATAAGTATACTCCCATACTATGGTGATGGGTATAAAAATGTATAATTTGATGTGTTCCAAATGAAATGCCAAATAGCCACATCTTCGGAGATGAGTATAAAAACATATGCCCATTTTTGGCTTATAGAACATTTGGTTGGTCTTGGTCGTGTTTGGAAGGATTTTGATTAAATTTTGGTAGGAAATAATTTTCTTGAGTGGCAACGCTGCTTCAACAAAAAATATGACTTTTCGAAAAAATACTTTTAAATGTCTTTACTAATTGTTGACTTATTTTTATTTTGTTTGTATTAGAGCTGGCAAACTATCGATATACGCAACATTCGACATTCTCGATATTTCTAATAATAAATATCGATAGTATCGATTTATATAGAAGCAATATCAATGCACGGACCGAATAAAACGTAATTTAATAAAATCAGTTAGAAACCATGAGAGAACTTACTGTACAAAATGTTAGCCCAATCGGATGAAAATTGGGCCCTCTATAGGCGCAATGTATTTTTAAGGTTATTATTTTCTTATTTCTGTTGAATCTTGATACAGCCCTACTTGCTTTGGTCTTAAGTCCCTCAAGGTTCCTCCTAACGATGTTTTTCTTTGGACCTTCATCGCTTATATTAGTAAAAAAATTAATGTTTCAAATTTTAAGATTCATCCCCCACTGTGTTTGATTGGAATATACCGATGAAGTTTCGCTTGATGTATTTTTTTTAACTCTGTTGGGTGTTGATAGGTAGGTAAGTACTTGGAGCTTTTGTTAAATGAATTTTGACGGGCATTTGCTGAGATTTGTCCAATTATTGTGTATTAACAAATAAAGATCTCTGCAGATAGGGGCAAGTAGGTAAACCTCCCCGCTTCTGAAATTCATGGGATCTACACGTGTTTATTTTGTTTTTTTTTTAGCTTTTTGCTTCAAGATAAATATTTTTGAATGTGTGAACAATTGTTTTCTGACCTTTAAGTTATAAAAAATTATTCGATGTTTATAATTTTTTTCGATTTTGTTTTGTTTTCGCCCAAAAATTAAACGACAAAATTTTTATGAATGAATTACAAGGTCAACATGTTTATGGGTCAGGATGAAAGTGTCAAAAGCTCAAAACAATAAAAAAAATAAGCAGATTTTATGAGTAACATGCACCTAAGTATGTCGATCATTGACTAGAGATCAATTAAGTGGATATTTGCTTGTCTAACATGCATAAATCGATCATTTTGTTGGACGATCAATCAATGAATGCCATGAATGGTGGAGTGGAGTATAGAAAAATGGCAAAAGGTAATGCGTGTGAATTTGAATTGGTAAACTTTTCAAGATAACGAAGATCAAAAGAAAAAAATTTTGGCTCTACAAAATTTTACCAAAAAAAAAATATGAAAGTGGAAAATGTTGCGATTTTCGTAAAACTCCTAGCCATAAAAAATTAAAAACGAAAAAATTCGCCTCTTCGTATCGATACAAGTCTAGCCATTAGGCGCTTGAAATTTTGCACAAATACTTCTTATCAGTGTAGTTTGGTTGGGATTGTAAATGGGCCAAATCGGTCCATGTTTTGATATAGCTGCCATATAAACCGATCTTGGTTCTTGACTTCTTGAGCCGCTAGAGGGCACAATTCTTATCCGATTTGGCTGACATTTTGCATGAGTTGTTTTATTATGACTTTCAATAACCGTGCTGAGTATAGTTCAAATCGGTCCATAACCTGATATAGCTGTCATGTAAACCTATCTGGGGTCTTGACTTCTTGAGACTCTAGAGTGCGCAATTCCCATCCGATTTGGCTGTAATTTTGCACGTGGTGTTTTGTTATGACTTTCAACAACTGTGTTAAGAATAGTTCAAATCGGTTCATAACCTGATATTGCTGTCATATAAACCGACCTGGGGTCTTGATTTCTTGAGCCACTAGAGGGGGCAATTATGATCCGATTTGGCTGAAATTTTGCATGAGGTGTTTTGTTATGACTTTCAACTGATGTGTTAAGTATGGTTCAAATCGGCCCATATCCAGGTATAACTGCGTTATAAACCGATCTGAGGTCTTGACTTCTTGAGCCTCTGCAGGGAGCAATTCCTATCCGATTTGGCTGAAATTTTGCATGAGGTGTTTTGTTATGACTTCAACTGATATGTTAAGTATGGTTAAAATCGGTCCATATCCAGGTATAATTGCCATATAAACCGATCTGGGGTCTTGACTTCTTGAGCCTCTAAAGGGCACAAGTATTATCCGATTTGGCTGAAATTTTGTACAATGGCTTCTCTCATGACCTTTAACATACGTGTCGAAAATGGTATGAATCAGTTTATTGCCTAATACAGCTCCCCTATTACCCTGATCTCCCTATTTTACTTCTTCAGCCTATAAAGTGCCCAATTCTTACTACAATAGATTTACCTGAAATTTTACACAATGACTTCTTCTATGGTCTCCAATATTCAAATCAATTATGGTCCGAAATGAACCATAGCTTGATATTGTTCCAATAACATAGCAATTCTTTTCGTTTATCCTTTGTTTGCCTAATAAGAGATACTGTGGAAAGAGCTCGACAAATGCGATTCATGTTGGAGGGTACATAAGATTCGGCCCGGCCGAACTTTGCACGCTTTTACTTGTTTTGCTATTAGAACAGTTACCGAAAAGTGCAAAATAGTGCATTAAATAAACTATGATCATATTTTTGAAGACAAACAAACGAAGATCCGCTTTATTGAATTTTAAATAGCCTTAATATTGAATAACCTTCAGAAATATTTCAATTGCAATTTCTCTTGTGCGCCATGCAAGTATTTAGACATTTCATTTTACGCACTAGCAAACAAAAAAACTGGATACCTGTTAACTATAGAAATAAATTAGAATTTTAATTCAATAGCATTGGGGGAGGTCGATGCACCACTTTAACTATTCTCAACTTTAAAAATGTTTCTATTTGACATTATCGATTTAATGAGGTTGACTGGAGATGGTTTTCCAATGCTAAAATTAAGAATTTAGGCCATTATTTTATGCGATTATGGCAGTTATATTCTTCTTTCGTTCTTTTGAAACTGGCAGGTATCATATTTTTGAATTTCCGCCGTCAATAAAATATTTCTATAAATTGAATTTAAAAAAAATTGCCAAATGTTTAGGCATTTCCAACATTGGTATTTAAAATGCATAGAAGCGGGGCAGAAAGAAAATGTGACAAAAATATTTACCACGTTTTGTTGAGAAAAAGAAACGTAACATCTTATGATTTATGCCAGTAAAAATTTTCCTATAAATAATGAACAACTTTTTTGATAACATGTTTCATAACGATACACCACATTTTTTTGTTCGAAAATATCTTTTATTAATTCAAATGACAATCACTTCCTGTCAGCTACCCTGTAAACCCGTACTAGAAGCCAGTTTGAGTACACACTGTCGCTAATGATTATTGCGATTGTGACCCTTAACCTTGGCAAGTAAGTTCCAAAAGAGATATTTAGAATTAATTTATTTTTAATGTAAATAGAGAAAGGAAACTTGTCGAAGGGCTCTTCAGAGTCCTCTATTAAGAATGCCAGAATTAATATTCTAAGGCTAGATTCCAGGAAAAACTTAACCGTGGGGAGTCTCTTAGACTCGCCTTGGCAAGGAAACTCAACAAGAAGTATGTAGCGCATAGGTTAGCATGTCCGCCTATGACGCTGATCGCCTGGGTTCGAATCCTGGAGAGAACATCAGAAAAAATTTTCAACGGTGGTTTTCCCTTCCGAATGCTGGCAACATTTATGAGGTACTATGCCAACTTCTCCCCAAAGAGGTGTCGCACTGCGGCACTTCATTCGGACTCGGCTTTAAAAAGGAGGCCCCTCATCATTGAGCTTAAACTTGAATCGGACTGCACTCATTGACATGTGAGAAGTTTGCCCCTGTTCCTTAGTGGGCAAAATTTATAATTTGCAGTTTGTTTTAAGTTGTACGACAAATCTGCAAGATTGCCCAATTTTCATGTAAAGGGTAGCTAAATTTTAAGGGCCGATGTTGATTTTAAAGTTTAAGTTTAACGCGCTGCTCAATTGTGGATCTTTTCATTATTAAAATTGAGTTCGTCTGATTTTAAAGTAGAGCTGTTGATAAAAATATCAATGGCCTCTTTTCTATTTTGACGATTTTTGTTCGATAAAAGCTTTACAGCACTGTTCACAAGTTAAAAATGGCCACTGATATATTCAGGATATGGGACTAAACTAATAAGAAGTCTGCCAGCAAACCTAAATGAAAATAGGCATAACTATGTAGTGGTTACAAATCATGATTCTAATGTGGTCGTTCTAGCTATAGCAGGAGCGGTGCTTCTGATTTCTAACTAATTGTACCTATCTAGCCATAGACGTGATAGGTCACAAATTTAAGCAAGGAGGGAAAAGATCGTTCAATGTCCTTAAGAGCATTCAGCTCTCTGACTGCCTTTAAGGGACTGCCGAGTGAAACTGGCCCAAATTCAGAAGAGTTGGATGGAGGTTTTCAAATTTCGCTAGAGTAAAGGCCTTTTCGCCTTAAATCCGAGGGTGCAGGGCGTATCTAGTGGTAATGGAAGAAGGGCATGTTTTCAGCTGATAACACCGTATGCAAGAAACATTAAATTGAACGGAAACCCAATGTTTACAATGAAAATTGAAGTGGGGTATTGTAGACGAGTCAAACCAGAAACTGGTGGAAAACAACCTATTATTCTTCTGATTAAAAAAAAAATGACATTAAAATTTCAAACTTCTAAATAAAAATTAAATTTTTTTATTTTTGTTTTTAAATTCGTAGTTAACCTAATGTTCATTTGTGCCTTAATTTGAATACAATCAAAAGAATATTTCTAATTAAAAGTCCTTACATTTTGCGACTAAACGGGTCATTAGACTCAAATAAATTTATAACTTACTTAATGAAGCCGACATGGTTCTCGATTTCGAATCGACGATCACAGCTAACAAAAACCAAACCTTTTAAAAAATGTCCAAATGAAATGTGAAGAATTGTATCCGAAATAAGTCGCAGTACCAAAGATTAAAAAATAACAAAATACCAAAAATAATACACTAATATATTAGAAATATGTATATTGAATTGTTTTTAGGGATTTCCTAAATTAAAGATTTCGCTTCGATATCGGTTAGATTCTTGTTAATGGATTGCGTCGACTCTATATATAGAAACGTTGATGTCATTTCGAATGGACCATGATCATGGAAAAATTTTAATTCTTAGCTTGCTTTGCTAGACATACCGCTTCAAAGCTAAATGTGAAATTTAATTTCTAATTTAGGTTAATTGGGGAGATTATAAAACACTGGTAAATTGGATTCGGACTGTGAGATAGGCCAACAAAAAATCTAAAAGTGAATATATACTTATTTACTTTTTGATTTGTATACCCACCACCGAAGGATGGGGGTATATTAATTTTGCCACATCGAAATATCTATTTCCGACCCTATAAAGTAGATATATTCTTGATCAGCGTAAAAATCCAAAACCATTTAGCTATGTCCGTCCGTCTGTCCTTCTGTCTGTTGAAATCATGCTAAAGTCTTTAAAAATAGGGATATTGAGCTGAAACTTTGCACAGATTCTTTTTTTGTCCATAAGCAGATTAAGTTCGAAGATTGTCTATATCGGACTATATCTTGATATAGCCCCCATATAAATATTTATTATACGATTTTGCGTAAATTTGGGACAGTGAGTTGTGTAAGGCTATTCGATATTCATCTTCAATTTGGTCCAGATTTGGATATAAATAGCTGTCATATAGACCGATCCGCCGATTAAAGGGCTTAGACCCATAAAAGCCACATTTATTATCCGATTTTGCTAAAATGTGGGACAGTGAGTTGTGTTAGGCCAATCGACATCCTTTCTCAATTTGGCCCAAATCGGTCCAGATTTGGATATAGCTGCCATATAGACCAATCTCTCGATTTAAGGTCTTTGGCCCGTAAAAGGCGCACTTATTGTCCGATTTCGCAAAAATTTGAGACATTGAGTTGCGTTAGGCCCTTCGCATCCTTCTTCAATTTGGCTCAGATCGGTCCAGATTTCGACATAGCTGCCATATAAACCGATCTTTCGATTTAAGGTTTTGGGCCCATAAAAGGCGCATTTATTGTGATTTGGGCACAAAATTTGGGACAGTGATTTGTGTAAGGCCCTTCGATAGTCCTCTTTAATTTGGGGCAGATCGGTTAAGATTTGGATATAGCTGCCATATAGGCCAATCTCTCGATTTAAGGTCTTTGGCCCCATAAAAGCACATTTATAAACCGATTTCTTTGCACTAAAAGTACCTTGTACTAAAAGTACCTTGGACTAAAAGTACCTTGTACCAAAAGAACCTTGTGCTAAAAGTACCTTGTACTAAAAATAAATTGTACTAAGAGTACCTTGTACTAAAAGTACCTTGTACTAAAAGTACCTTGTACTAAAAGTACCTTGTACTAAAAATAAATTGTACTAAAAGTACCTTGTACTAAAAGTACCTTGTACTAAAAGTACTTTGTACTTAAAGCACTTTGTACTTAAAGTACTTTGTCCTTAAATCACGTTGTACTAAAGGTACTTTGCACTACAAGAATCTTGTTCTAAAAGTACCTGGTATTAAAAGTATCTTGTACTTAAAGTACCTTGTACTAAAAGTATCTTGGCACTACAAATATCTGGTACTAAAAGTACTTGTACCTAGTTCAAAAAGTACCTTGTACCAAATGTGCCTTGTACTGAAAGTACCTTGTACCAAATGTGCCTTGTACTAAAAGAACCTTGTACTTAAAGTACCTTGTACTAAAAGTACCTTGTACTAAAAGTACCTTGTACTAAAAGTACCTTGTACTAAAAGTACCTTGTACTAAAAGTACCTTGTACTAAAAGTACCTTGTACTAAAAGTTTCCCGTACTAAAAGTAACTACTACTTATATCATTTGACACAGTGACTTATGTTAGGCTTTTCGAAATCCGTGTCGTATATGGTTCAGATCGGCCTATATTTGAATATGGCTACCAAAAAGACCAATATTTTGTTCTACAAAATTGAACAATGACTTGTACTTATTAGACCTCTCTATATCCGTGACGAATTTGGTTCAAATCGGAACATACTTCGATAAAACTGCTATGGGGGCATAAATTATACATTTTCACCGGATTATGACGAAAGGTGGGTTACATATATACCTGAGGTGGTTGGTATTCAAAGTTCGGCCCGGCCGAACTTAACGCCTTTTTATTTGTTATTTGTCAAAATTTTAATTTTATAGAAAGTTTGTCAAAATTTTATTTTAATAGAATTTTTTTAATTTTATTTATAAAGAAAATTTTATCAAATTCTTATTTCTAAAGAAAATTTTTTCAAAATTTTATTTTCGTTAAAAATTTTTTTTCAAAATTTTACTCATTATAGACATTTTTGTCATAATTTTTTTGATATATAAAATTTTTTAAACATTTAATTTATGTAGAAAATTTTGTAAAAATTTTATGGTCTAGAAAATGTTATCAAAAATTAATTTTCAAAGTATATTTTGTGAAAATTTTTTTATTGAAGAAAGTTGTATTAAAAATTATATTTATAAAAAAATATTTTTACAGTCCATTTTGTAAAAAAAAATGTTACTTTAAAAAATTTTATTGTTAAATTAAATGTTATGAACATTTTAATTTTATATCATGCTACTGAAGATGACAGGGGTCTCAATGTTAACCCAGAAAAGACCGAAATCTGCTTGTTCACGAGTAAGACAAAGGTGGGCTTCAATAGAACGATTTTGATTTCTGACAAGGTCAAATACTTAGGAGTGATCTTGGACAGGAAACTGAATTGGATGTGTCATGTTCAGGAGCGTACCGAGAAGGGTAACAGTGTAGGACACTGTGTAGCTAGGCCGTAGGCTCGAAATGACCCTTGAACCCGAGGATAGTACACTGGTTCTACAGGAGCGGGATTAGACCAATACTTAGTTACGCCTCAGTAGTTTGGTGAACTGTGATGGAGAAAAAGTGCAACGCAAGGATAATACAACAGGTTCAGAGAGATATCTGACTCATAGCCACACCGATTAAGTGTGAGACAGCCAATGCGGCTATGAGACTTAAGGCGATGGTAGAATGGATTGAGGATAGGAGCAGATCATACATCGCGGTATAATCGATCGACGATAGGAAACTTGGAAGGATTGAAAGAGGTTTCCGATCGTATACCTGAGACGACACTTGAGGTCTAGTGCGAGTCGGAACCCTAGAATTCAGGGACTGAGATCTGTTCTCGACTGCCTGACCATAGTATAGTCCTGCAGGCGGGCTCCGAGCGATCATGGAATACGTAAGGTGTTGTGGTGCTAACGCCAGGACGTCGAGTGTGAACATTTATACGGACAGTAAACTGACTATAGGGGCAACAACAACCAGGGCGGTAAAAGCCTTTTCTGAAAATGAAATCATCCGCATCGTTTGGGTCCGGGGTCATAGCAGATAAAGGGGGAATAAAAAAACAGACGATTTGGCAGTGAAGGCCAGAGGACTGCCGTCAAAAAACGAAAGGCTTCGGGTCGACGCAGTTCGAATTAAGAGCGTGAGCTACGAAAATGTAACAATGTGGAACAGCGAAATGGTCGGCAGGACGATGAAAATCTTATGGGGAGATCCTGATTGGGAGAAGACGACGTTATTACTGGAAGGAAGCAAGAAGCTATCGGCCCCATCCGATATCTAAAAATTATATAGCCTATGTTACCTTCCAGACAAACTTACACAATCTGTGAAAATTTGAAGAAAATCCGTTCAATCGTTTTGATTCTACGGAACAAACAAAAAAACCGAGGAGTAGGGTGACCCCCTATACATCGACCTAATTTGTATGCCAGATTCGTAATCTACTCCCAAATACCTTTCATTTGAGGCCCATATTAACATGAACGTCCAATATGTCTGTTTTGTGGTTGGGGCGGCCCGATACTTAGACCCAAAAATAAATACCAAATTGTTCTACTCTCCAATACCTTTCATTTGATACCCATATTGTGCCGATCGGTCGAGTTTTGATTTGGGGTGGCGTTTTTGGCATAAGGGGGAGGGTTCGCCCCCTTCCGATATCATCAAAAAATTATAAAGCCTATTTCTACTTCCTGGCCATATTCGCATGAGTCCCATATTGCCATGGTCGTCCAAAAAAACATTTTTTTTACACAATCTGTGAAAATTTCAAGGTAATCGGTTCAGCCGTTTTTGAGTCTATATGGAACAAACAAACAAACACAAGTTCAATTGTATATATAAGATTTTATCAATATTTTATTTGTATAGAAAATTTTGTTTTTGTAGAAAATTTAGCCAAAAATTTAAATTTTATTTCTATAGAAACTTTTGTAAAAATTTTATTTCTATACAAAATTTTATAAAAATTTTTTTTTTATGGAAAATCTTGTAAACCTTTTTAAGATAATGTTGCCAAAATTATTTTGCTGTTGAAATTTTTTATGGAAAATCTTGTAATCCTTTTTGAGATACAGTTGCCAAAATTATTTTGCTGCAGAAATTTTTTTAAAATATCATAGAAATAGTTTTTTTAGTTTAAATATTTTTTTTTTTCAATTTTTTATTTAAAAATTCATTTAATAGAAATTTGCATTGATATTTTTCATATACTTTTCAATTATTTTTTTATTTGTTGTTATTACTATTAAAATTTTTGAAAAAAATTAACTTTGCTAAACCCAAATTGACAATTGTTACTTGTGTACACCTAACGTATGAGCAATGTGCCAACAATAGCAACACACGTATCCCTGCAAAATGTTAAGGGAAAACCAAAACACAATGGTACACCCAACGTATAAGTAATGGTTCAAACGCAAGGCACACATACGTATGTACCAAAGAGTTTAGTTATGAATTCTTAACCTTGAACTTTATATTCCAGATACGACAAAACTGTAATTGGAAACTTTAAATTCAATGAATATTTTAGTTATGCCCCATTATAAACAAAAAACATTTAAAACAAAAACTACATAAAAAGGTTTATGGACTTTATGATAGGTAAGCTGATGC
Source organism: Stomoxys calcitrans (assembly GCF_963082655.1). Taxonomy (NCBI): domain Eukaryota; kingdom Metazoa; phylum Arthropoda; class Insecta; order Diptera; family Muscidae; genus Stomoxys; species Stomoxys calcitrans. Next base: position 155,570,074 of record NC_081556.1, on the reverse strand, counting down.
CAACAGAGAGTCTTCTTTTTGGCTATAGGTCACTAATCAATAAATTCTTAATCCGGAAAGAAATTCATAATAGATTTTGCCCATTGACGATAAGAATCTCAAAAGACGAAAATAAAAATGGCAAACATCGGATATTTACACTTTGGTAACCGGTTTTGCCGGAAACTCAGTTTGATTTTCTGGCCATTAAAACAAAAAACAAAATCCCGTAGAAATTAAAAGACAGTATTTGGCGGCTTGTTTTATTTGAATAGCTTCCCAGCATCATGTGTTGATGTCCGAAGAAGTTCTTGAACTTTATTAGAGATTGTCAGTGGGCATGAAACGAATATGAGTGTGAGTGTGAGTGGTAGTGGAGCTTAATTAGGCATGGATATGTATGAGCACCGAAAAACACATATACATGCAAATGCCACCCATGTATGTCATCAGCAAGTATGTATGTCATCAGCAAGTCAGATCACATCTGTCTTTACCTGTACCTAAGTTCATTGATCCATTGACCTTTGCCAATGCAATCAGGGACAATAGACCACACACACACACATACACTCTCAATCACCCAAATACAGAGACATGGTAATTTCGTTAAGTTCTTTCCGTTTTGTCTTTACGTGTCGTTCGCGTGCTGGGCACACCAACAAATATATGTGGCCACTCATTTCATTTGTCAGACCCATTATCATGCAAAATGAGAACGGAAGAGTGAGGTAGAGAGAAAAAAAGATCGCCGCATTGTTTTGTTTGCGTTTACATGGGAATTTTGAAAGCAGCAACGGCAGCTCCAAACACCATCCACGTATAGGCCCTGCAGCGATTTGGCTGCGGCGACTTACACACGCTTAGATTTCAGGTATTTTATGGCAAAGCCATCGCCGCTTCGAAACGCCCCAAAGAACACGTATGCTCATTGGAATTTCTGAGCGTCTGCTTTTGTACTTGTTCCGCCAATGCGACTGACTGCCCGACTACACTGGAATGTGCTCCATCACTACGGCATCTCATAATAATTACTTCATTATTTTTTCTTTTCATTTTGGGTTAATGCGGCTTACTACGACATACGTCCATACGTATTCATTGTCCAGCTTATGGAGCACGAAGTTCTTAAAGTGCCCTTGTATTCGTTTCATCATTGTTGTGACCTTAAAGGATTTATGAGAACGTGACCTGTGAGTTATATATCTTAAAAAAAGGTTATTTTGATACTGTTGTTCAACTTAAAACTTTAAACATAATAACAAAAAAATAACAGGAATACAAAAAAAAAAAACGTTTAAGGGCATTGAAGTCTGATAGCAGTCTTTATGTTGTACAGACTACCACAATAACTTCTTTAATTGCCATGTTCATTTCAGGTTAATCTATTTATCTGAAACATGCGGCAATTTAAACATATGATGGGGTGACTTAAAATGCTCTCCTTATTGCCCAACAAGTGAATGCCAACTGTCCAATTTGAGAACACTGGAAGTCAATATAATAAAAAAGTTAATCGAAAGGATCCAGGACTAAGAAGTTTTCATATGGCATAGTACCCCACAAATGTCGCCAAGATTAGGAGGGGTTAGGTTAGGTAAGAGTGGCAGTCCTTTACAGACTCACTTAGACAATTTTTAGTCCATTGTGATACCACAGCAGCGACAGACCAAGGCTTCTGGCGGGAATCGAACCCACGACCCCTGCACTGGTAATCCAAGCACGCTACCAAATCGGCTACCGGGGCGCCGATTAGGAGGGGCTAATCACCGCTAAAAATGTTCTCTGATGTTCTCGCCAGGAATCGAACTCAGGCGTTCCTCGTCATAGGCGGACATGCTAACCTCTGCGCTACGGTGGCCTCCTTTCTCCATAGACAGAAGGTCGTAAACATTTCTCTTAGATGGTTTATTCCATTCCGCATTAATCCAGCGGTTTAATTATCTTTATCTGTATCGCACTTCAAGCATATAGAAGGCTCCCGAGATATGTTAGTCTGTTACCGACACCATTGGATAGTTTTTCCTAGCATCACAAGCATATATGCTTTCTCGTTTCATGGTATGTCCTTATGCACCGGTATCCAGCTCGAAGTCAAGTGAGGGTAGACCATCTCTACAGCGCACAGTCGGATAGATAAAAAAAGGGTAAAAAAATAGTTCTTTGAGAGATGAGTTTGTGAAATTTTGTTTTCACACATTCATCCCAAAAGTAAGATAAAAATTCCTAAATAATTTTTTTTAATTGGAAATTTTGGAAACCGAACCCAATAAAGATTTTGCAGTCCTAAGAAATTTATTAATCTGCGAACCTTTCTTTCTGCCACTTTTCTTAAGTGGGTACCTGAGCAACCAATTTTTTATCAACTTCATCTGGAAATCCTTTCGACGCTCAGTGGGAGAAAATGAAAAAAAAAAATAAATATCACATTGAAATTTGGAATGGTTAGAGCTGAGGTGTTGGCGAGATCGTGGCGAGGTTCGTCACAGAATTTTATGTGATATGGGACTGAGAGAGTGCAACGCTTTTGAATTTTGTTTAAAGTTAGAGGGTTGGTTAGGGGTGCGTTTCGGGAGCACGGTCACTGAGCGGTTCAACAGCCGGTAGGTGACACTGAGGCAAACCTTAATCCTTAGTAATACACACAGATTGGCGGAGCAGAGGCACACCCTAATAAACAGTTGGGCACTGTTTGGTGGCTTAGTGGTGACCCTAATACACGTCACAGGGGAGCAAAACGGGTAGGCGAGAGATGGCACTCCGGGGTTCGCCCGCGGTGGAAACTCAGCGGTAAGAAGCACACCCTAGTATACGGCACTATTCGGGTTGGCCAGGTGACGGCACGATGAGGCGAGAGACGCCACTCCGTTAATAAAAGAGGGGTTTCGGGCGCGGTAACAAGATAGTGACAAGAAGGCACACCCTAGCATACGGCATTATACGCGGATTGGTGGTTAGAAGGCACACCCTAGTACACGGCACTATTCGGGTTCACTAGGTGACGCCACAAGGAGGCGAGAAAGGCCAGTCCTTTAATAAAAGAGGGGTTTCGGGAGCAGTGACAAGAAGGCACACCCTAGTATACGGCACTATACCCGGATTGGTGGCTAGGAGGCACAGCCTTATACACGGCACTTTTTGGGTTCACTAGGTGACGGCAGGAGGAGACGAGAGAGGGCACTCCGTTGATAAAAGTAGATTTCGGGCGCTGTGGTAAGAGAGTGGTAAGGAGGCACACCCTATTACACGGCACTTTACGCGGATTGGTAGCTAGGAGGCATATCCTTGTACACCGCGCTATTCAAGTTCACTAGGTAACGGCAGGAGGAGGCGACAGAAGGCACTCTTTTGATAAAAGGGGGGTTTCAGGCGCGGTGGCAAGGAGGCACACCCTACGACACTGTTCACCCGCGATCATAAAGCTAAAAGGTAAGAGGGCACTCTGTTTATACGAGGCACTGGACGACGAATGAGCACACCCTTATATGTTTGAGGCAAAAATGCACTCTTAGTTTACTCTACTCACCGCGTCTACATAGCTTCTGGCTCCTTTGTTTACTGTCTCGAGTATAAGTTGCGACTCCCTTTTATATGCGCACGTCCTGGGCTTCACCACATACTTGTTTCGAAAAACAAGCTTTTTCCAAACAAACACAAATTCATTTTTATATACAATATAAAAGATGTTCATCTAAAATTTGTTCAAAATATGTTTTTCACTATTGATTTTGTCTAAAAAAAAAACTTTTAACTACACCTAAAGGCTAAAATAACAAATTCCTCATTTTCTCAATAAAGTATCTTTAAAATGTCATTTAATTTTCATTCTTTTTAATCTAATTCAACAAAAAAATACATATTTCCATTTAAGGTAGCCTATTATTTATTTATGTATGCACTCATATTTTGTACTTTTTTTATCTCAGCTAGTTGCAATAAATTATGATTCTTAGTTGTGACATTTAATATGCCATCAAACATGGCATAAAAAAGGATTCATTGTTCACAATTGTTATGTTTTTACGTTGCGTTTAATTCATGTGAAGAATGTGCTGAACTGAATACAAATCTTTCGTTCTCTCTCTCTCTCTCTCTGCTATGAAGTGGGAGGGGGTCTTTAGCGGGACAATGACGCTGCAATCCGTTTGTGAGTTTTAATGAAGTGCCATGGCTTTTATTAACAAATTAAGAGTATCGAAAACACAATTAACAACGCAATTCTACGCTAAATGATCATGTTTTGTGCTGGGGATTGTTTAATTCTTGTTTCTGCATTCGAAATCGAGCAAATTCCAGTTGAAAAAGGCCGAATTCTAAACCAGTCCGTCATACGTCAAATAATTCTTAAGTATCAGTTGCTCGAACAACTGTGGGGTGAAGGCAACGAGAAGCGGGCAAATTACTGCTGCTCATTTGAACTGTCTTCACACGTTCTAAGACGTGCGCTATGCAAAATCTTTTAATTATGCACGCCAATCAAAATAATCAACAGCGACGACCGTCCGTCTGTCCGTTTTTATAGTGTTGTTAAGTTATTTTACTCTGGATTTTGTTTTGTCTGGTTTTTTTTTCACGCATTTCAATGTATGTAAATCGTTGGCTTGGACAAACTCCTATTAAAATGTTTACATTGAGAAATAATTATTTTGTTTTGGCAATATTCTAAAAACAATGCTTTAAAACACATTAAATTGTTTTGTAAATTAATTTGTTTTTTATTTATTTTATCTTCCACTGTAGTCTTAAACAGAAATGCAATTAAGTTCAGAGAATTCACAAGAGTTTATAGTTAGGACGTGCAAACATAGGGGGTATTCCATGATAATAGAAATAAAATCAATTGAATTCTTACAATCCTAAGGTTGTGCTGCTTTCACTGTTTAAAAAACCTATTGGATTTAGTGGGTTCTAATAACGGCCGCATTCCCAAACCTTAATGAAGCCTTCAAATAGGTTTATTTGATAATTCTATAAAGGTAATCTGTCATAACGGTGTAAGTATCTATAGTTACGACATATACATTCCATGACAATAAAATTAATGCAATTAATAAAATGTTGGGAAATTATAGGGCATTTCCCGATTCGATATGAGTCATATTGATATATGTTGCATTGAGGTTGGTACGAGCGTTGCCTTTTATATACCGGGATTGGACAATCCTTATGTTGCAATCTGTCAACTGACAGCTCTATCATAAAGCTTGACATTTTTGAGGTTCTACGTAGTGAGAACGTTTTGACATACGAGCGCTATTTGTGTTGTTTACAGTAAATTAAAATCTCCATCTCGCCCAAAGAATGAAATTTAATCGTGAACATTATCGTGCGATTATTTTTTACAACTTTCGATGTTAATTTTGATTAACAAATTTCTTTGAGTGTAAGCTTCACATCTTTGGGTTGACATTTTTATACCCACCACCGAAGGATGGGATTATATTAATTTCATCATTTAATTTGCAGCACATCGATATATCCATTTCCGACCCTATATATTCCTGATCGTTGTAAAAATCTAAGACGATCTAGCCATGTCTGTCCGGATAACCATCCGCTAGACTTTGTTTGTTATTACGCTACCGTCTTTTGCTCATAGGCAGGTTAAGTTCGAAGATAGGCTATATCGGAATATAACTATATATATTTCACATATGGACCGATTTCTAGATAGGTGGTCTTAGGCCCATAAAATTGATCGGTCAATATTGGGATACAGTTGCCATAGATTGATCTCCCGATTTAAAGTCTTGGAGCCGTAAAAGAGTGTAAGCTTCACATCTTTGGGTTGACATTTTTATACCCACCACCGAAGGATGGGATTATATTCATTTCATTTGGAACACATCGATATATCCATTTCCGACCCTATAAAGCATGTATATATTCCTGATCGTTGTAAAAATCTAAGACGATCTAGCCATGTCTGTCCGGATAACCGTCCGCTAGACTTTTTTTGTTATTACGCTACCGTCTTACCGTCTTTTGCTCATAGGCAGGTTAAGTTCGAAGATGGGCTATATCGGAATATAACTATATATATTTCACATATCGACCGATTTCTAGATAGGTGGTCTTAGTCCCATAAAATCGATCGGTCAATATTTGGATATAGCTGCCATAGACCGATCTCCCGATTTAAAGTCTTGGAGCCGTAAAAGGTGCATTTATTATCCAATTGCGCTGAAAATTGGCAAAGTGAGTTCTTTTAGTACCCTCAACATCTGTAGCAAATATGGTTCACAACAGATAATATCTTGGTATAGCCCCCATATAGCCCGACCTCCCGATTTAAGGTGTAAGACTCATAGAAGGCAAACTAACTACCCGATTTCGTGGATCCTGGTACACTGAGTTGTCTTAGGACCCTCGACATCAGTATCGAATATGGTACAGATCGGACAATATCTCGATATAGCCCCCATATAGACCGATATCCCGATCGGTCCCGTAGAAGGCGCATTTATTGCCCGATTTCGCTGAAATTTGGCACTGAGAGCAATGTTAGGCCTTATGTCATGCAGTATTTCGTAGCAGCAGCCATATACCCCGATTTCCTCTTTAACGGTCTTTCAACCATAAATGGCTTTTTTAATAACCCGATTTTGCTGACTTTTAGAACAGTATGCTGCTTTAGACCCTTGGGGTTGGTCTAGATCAGATTAAGGATATTTGTCGGTAAATGCTATTCTGTATAAAAATTTTACCATGTTCACTAACATGGCCCAAATGGAAAAGTCCATCGGATTGTCATTTGGCGAATTGAACAGCCACTGTCTGGACAAAACAAAGTGCCGAAAAGGATTATTTAGACATTTTTGGTTTACTGCTTTATGTGACGATGATGATGACGACTTGTTGGTACGTCTGCCCCTTCTTTCGACTTCTTCTGTGCCTTCATATTAAAAATTAAAATATTTTTTGTTGACATTTAATAATAACTTCGTCCTCAAGAAGTCAAGATCCTAGATCAGTTTATATGGCAGCTATATGCAAAATTTAAGCCAAATCGGATAAGAATTGCGCCCTCTAGTGGGTCAAGAAGTCAAGATTCAAGATCAGTTTATTTGACAGCTATATCAGGTTATGAACCTATATGAACCATACTTGGCACAGTTTATCATACGAAATTTCAGCCATATCGGACTTCTTGAACCTCCTAGAGGCCAAGTCAAGACCCTAAATTGGTTTATATGACAACTATATCAAGTTATGGACCGATTTAAACCATAATTGGCACAGTTGTTGAAAATCATAACAAAACAGCCAGATCGGATAAAAATACTGTCCTCTAATGGCTCAAGAAGTCAAGTTCCCAGACCGGTTTATATGGCAGCTATATAAAAACATGGACCGATATGCCCCATTTACAGTCCCAACCGACATACACTAATAAGAAGTATTTGTGCAAAATTTCAAGCGGATAGCTTTGCTCCTTCGACAGTTATCGTGCTTTCGACAGACAGACGGACATGGCTAGACCGACTTAAAATGTCATGGCGTCAAGAATATATACATTATGGGGTCTTAGACGAATATTTCGAGGAGTTACAAACAGAATGACGAAATCAGTATACCCCCATCCTGTGGTGGAGGGTATAAAAATTTGGAGAATCGCAGCACAGACCAATATTCGATATAGCTGCAATAATTTTGTAAATTTTCACCAGATTTTGTCAACATATGGCTAATATACATACCTTAGGTGGTGGGTATCCAAAGTTTATACCAGCCGAACTTAATGTCTTTTTACTTGCTCTATTTCTATTATTTGAGTTTTTCAAAATTTTTATGGAATACCTACTATACTATACATTCTTATGATCTACATCATTCTCAATTTCCATTTTTTTTTTTTTTTGATTATCAAAACAAATAGATGGCTTGATTTTACAAAAAAAATATCTAAAAACATATTTTTTTAATGAAATATTTAATGCCAATGTTATTAGTGTTCTTCAAAATAAAATGTATATATTTTTATAAATGAGACAACTGTTTCATAGTTCAAATTTAAAGTATATTGAGATTCCATTGCAGGATATTGTCCGGCTGCAGACAATTTTGTTCAATGCTTTCTATTGAATAAAAAAAACAAAATTTAAAAGATATTATTATGGAATAGCTGTGGTGCTGGTGGTGATCTATATTTATTCTGTTTTAGCGATAAATGTTTGGTATTTTTGAACAAAATCAATTTGATTCATGCCATTTCCATAGCTTGCGAATTTATTCCCAAATCATGCTGGGCGGCATATTAGCCGCACATGTCGGGAGCATATTGCCATTAACAGAAAATGTGAAGTAATGATGCTAATTGCCAAAATAAATATTTAACTTAACACGCGAAAATTATTTAGAAAATCGTTAAAATGTTTGAACTGCAAGCGGATTTAGAAATTCTGTGATAGATATTTGGAATGGGGGAGTGGCCGAACATTGAAGATACGCTCGAAAAAAAAAATTGATGTAGAAACAACAAAGAATAGCGAACATCTGCAAAGGAACTAAAGCATGTCCGCCTTTGACGCTGAAGAGCTGGATGCCATCAGACCATCAGAAAAAAATGTTCAGAAGTGGTTATCCCCTCATTGTTATAAATCATTCAATTTTCCAATACACACAGAAAAAAATAAAAAGCGGTTCCAAACACGTAATTAATTGACCCAACTAATTTTTTAATTGAAATTCCTTCAATCACGCAGATTTTGAATATTTGACAGTTTTTGAAATAGGTGATTGAAATAAATTTTAGTTAAAAAATTGCATATTCAATTAAAATAATGATTGAAATTTTTTGAAATATCCAATTAATTTTTTAATTAATCCATTAAAAAAATGATTGATCTAATGGATCTTTTAATTGGTTCAATTAAAAATATGCAAAATGTTATATTAAAATTTTTGCGACAAGCGTGCAGTATAGGATTCGATGCAATATGGTTCACATATGCAAAACTCCTGGAATACGAATATGAGGTTTATGTTTGGCTCCATGAGCACTCCTCACAAATGTTGCCAGCATTAGAAAACCACCGCTGAAAACTTTTTTCTGAAGGTCTCACCAGGATTCAAACCATTGCGTTCAGCATCATAGGAGGGCATGCTAACCTCTGCGACATAAGGACCATACAATTGGTTCAGATAACATGTTGCCTTGGCATAGGCGGAACGATGAGGACAATGCCCACTAGGGCACTGAAGACTATTCTAGATATCCGACCCATTGACATACAGATTAAGTGTAAGGCAGCCACTGTGGCTATGAGACTTAAGGCGATGGGAGAATGGATTGAGAATGGGGGCAGTTCATACCATCGTTGTAAAATCGAGGCAACGATATGAAAACTGGAAGGAAGGGAAGAGGTTTCTGATCGGATACCTGAGATGAACCTTGAAGTCGAGTGCTAGGCACTGCTGCTATCGGCACAGTCTTGGATTGACGGAACCCTAGTATTGCCATCTGGAAGATCATGTTACACGGATGTATCAAAGCTAGAGGACAGAGTGAGCCTGGGGGTATACATTGAGAACCCAGGGACTGAGAGATCTGTTTGCAGACGGAGATCCGAGCGATCACGGAATGCGTGAAGTGGTGTGGTGCTAACGTGAGGACGTCGAGTGTGAACATCTTTACCGACAGTAAAATTGCCATAAGAGCAATAACAATCAGAACGGTAAGGTCACGGACAGTCTTGCAGTGTAAGAAGGAGATTAACGCCTTATCTGAGGATGGCAAAATCCCCATCGTTTGGTTGCCGGGCCATAACGGAGTAAGGGAAAATGAACGGGCAGACGATTTGGCGGTGAAGGCCAGAGGACCGCCGTTAATAAACTTGATTAACGCGAAGCCTTTCGGGTCGACGCAGTCTGAGTTAAGGGAGTGGGCGACGAATGCGCATGCAACATTGTGGAACAGCGAAACGGTCGGTAGGGCGGCGAAAATCTTATGGGGGGATCCAGATCGTGTGAAGACAAGGCTATTACTGAAAGGAAGCAAGAAGAAGGTCAGTATAGCTATTGGTATCATAATGGGACACTTAGGACTACGAGCTCACTTATGTAAAATCGGTGCGTCAAGTGATAGCATGTGTAGGGCATGCGGGTAAGATAATTAGTCGTTGGAGCATTTCCTTGGTCATTGAACTTGGTTTTGTAAAAGCCTGAGATAAGTTAAGTAGTATACGGGGCCAAATTAAGGACCCACAAACCTGAAGTGATGACAGTTAATTAGAATCGGGATTGAGGTGACTTTATTGGTTTTATTCTATGTAACGAACTATTTGTGAAATGCATGTATGTTGTAGGACAATGTTGTCCTTTGGATACAAGCGTTCACCTGCAAAAGTATATCTTGCAGTATTGTTGAGTTTATGGGCGTTAATGCGTGCTCGCTTAATGTAATCTCGACGGTGAGGTTCTCAAAAATTCAAGACCCCCTTCTTGGTGCTTTTGGTCGGTGCGGTTACCGACGGCAGTCGATTTATAGTTGATCGGGATCTTGCGGTGGCCTTTGGTGGAAGGCGTCAGCTGTTGATGCGGTCATCAAATGGTGTTTGAGGTAGAAGCGGGCGCCTTGTTGTCGTATGCTGATCGCTGGCCTGGCCTCGTTAGGATTGGAATTGGCGGATGCGGTAACTGCTTTTTATGGTTCGGTCTCTATACCTATAAAGAAACAAATTTATATTTAGTAATACGTGTATCGCTACTTAAAGGTCTACAGGATAAAAATATCTCTAGCATATCTAAGGATGTGAGCCAGACGCCTAGTCGAACGGATCGCGGATGCAAACGGTTCGGGGATGCAAACGGTTAGTTTAAAAAGCATTTTTCTAAAGGAAATCCCACAATGACTGGGTCCTGATGGTCTTTAAGCCTTTAGGCTTATTTTAAAGAACTAACTTAGGATAATAACTAGAGATTCCAGTTTACCTAAAATATTGTATAATGACAATACTACACATTTTAAGAAAAGGTAGCAGTGATCAATCGATTTCTCTACGTAACATTTGCATCAAAAACCTTATCAATTATTTATATGATCAATTTGTAATTACTGATCATTGTGGAGTAGGACTTTAAACCCAATCAATAATTCCCAAAAACAAAGCTCTTAAATTATTACGAATATGACAATGTCATATGTAATGAACTAATTTCTAATTTCAATATCTGAATTTATTAGCCATCGAACGTGCGTCAGCAATTGCATTGGACGAATTGACTTTGTTTCTGTCTACTTAGGCTTCTCGTGATGTATGTGAATATCATTCACCCTTTATGGGAACACGTTCATCCAAACGTGTTATATGCCAAATATAGACATCGAATCATCGGATCCATGCACTTAAGGAACGGTTGTGTTATTTTTTTTTTTTTTTTTGTTTCTTTTTGGAAGGTTTGCTTCGGTCTCTATTTAAACAATTAAATAAAAGTGTTGTGTAAAATGCAAAGTGTTCTTCATCAAAGTGCTAATGTAATATGTAAATTGTATTATTACCAGTCTAAGCCTAAAACTGTGATTTCGCAAGATATTTATTCAAAAAGTTTGCATGCAAATGGGTGAAAGTGACTTTAATACCCTAGAAGAAACTGTACCAAGCACACAAAAATTAAAAAAATAGTAGAAATTGGACGTTGACGACAGTTTTTGCAACTAGGTGTTGGGTTATGCTTTATAAAATATGGGTCGTTTTTCTATTTTGAAATTTTCATCAGAAAATTTTAGTGATAAACTTTTCGTTCTTTCGGATCTCTTAGGCTGCTTAACAAATTTTCCTTCAATGGATTTTGCCAACTTGTGAACAGTTTGACCAGTCGAGTGTTAATTGTTAATTGTCATGGACAAAATGGTCAGATTAGCGATCAATTGTTTTCAGCGTTTTTGTCACTAGGACCTGATGTAAATGTTATTGGTGTTGTTGCGAGAGAAGGCGAGCCTGATTTATCCACAAAATGTCTAAGACTAGTAAAATTTGAAAATTACCCCAAGAACATTTCATTGAGGATCATGGGGATACTTCTCTCATATTATTTTTAATAATTCATTCGCATTTATGATTCTGGCTAATACTACCTCAGCGCCACTAGGGCATTTTTGAGGCGAGCTAGCTACAAATTTAACTAAAGTTTTAATGTTAAATATATTGGGTTGCCCAAAAAGTAATTGCGGATTTTTTAAAAGAAAGTAAATGCATTTTTAATAAAACTTAGAATGAACTTTTTTCTAAAGCAAGCTAAAAGTAACAGCTGGTAACTGACAGAAGAAAGAATGCAATTACAGAGTCACAAGCTGTGAAAAATTTTGTCAATGCCGACTATATGAAAAATCCGCAATTACTTTTTGGGCAACCCAATAGTTAACAGAATAGAAGTATAAAGCAAATATTAAAAAAAAATAATAATAAAAAAAGTTTAAATAAAATGAAAGAAAAGAAGTAAGAAGGCATTAAGTTCGGACGAGTATATATGTAAACCCCCCTTTCGTGAGAATCCGGTGAAAATTGGATAACTTAAGCACCCAAAATCGGCACGGACATTGAATGGTCTAATATATATGACACTATTCAATTTTTTAGAACAAAATATTGGTCTTTTTTTTCAATTATAAACCAACCTGAACCATATTAAGGTCGGATATTGGAAGGCTCGGATATCGGGAGGGTCACTGTTTCAAATTTCAGCGAAATCGGGTAATAAAAAAAGCTTTAATGGGTCTATATGGCAGCGATCAGAACCATATTTAGGTTGAATGTTGGGAGGCCATAAACTACTCACTGTTCCAAATTTCAGCGAAATCGGATAAAAAATAAAGCTTTTATGGCCTTCAGACCCTTTATCGGGAGATCGGTCTATATGGCAGCTAAATACAGTCCAATTTGAACCAAATGTCGGGAGGCTTAAAATAACCCACTGTTTTAAATTTCAGCGAAATCGGGTTATAAATAAAGCTTTTTTGGTCTTCAGACCCTTTATCGGGAAATCGGTCTATATGGCAGCTATATCTAAATATAGTCCAATTTGAACCATATTTAGGTCAGATGTCGGTAGGCTTCAAATAACCTACTGGATCGATCTAATCCATATTTAGGCCAGATGTCGGCAGGCTTAAAATAACCCGTTGTTGCAAAATTCGCTGAAATCGGGTTATAAATTAAGCTTTTATGGTCTTCAGACCCTTTATCTGCAGATCGGTTTAAAGGACAGCTATATCTAAATATAGTTCGATCTGAACTATATTTAGGTCAGATTTCGGGAGACTTAAATAACCTACTCCTTTAAATTTCAGCGAAATCGTTTAATAAATAAAGCTTTTATGGGCTTCAGACCCTTTATCGGGAGATCGGTCTATATAGCAGCTATATCTATATCAGATGTCGGGAAGCCTTTAACTACTCACTGTTTCAAATTTTAGCGAAATCAGATAAAAGAAGCATTTATGGTCATTAGACCTTTTATCGGAAAATCGGTCTATATAGCAGCTATATCCAAATATGGCCCGTTCAAGAGCTAACCAGCGTGCATCAAAAGGACGTATCTGTGCCAAATTTCAGCTTATTATCCCTTTTTTGAAGGCTCTAGAGTGATTACAACAGACGGACAGACAGACACACGGTCTTAGAATTTTACGACGATCCGAAATATATTTACTTTGTTTGGGTCGGAAATTGATTTTTCGATGTGTTGCAAACGGAATGACTAAATGAATATACCTACAGTGGTGGGTATAAAAAAGAAAATAAATAAATAAAAATCATTTAACATATATGAAACTTACATTATAAAAAAAAAATTACAGTTGAACCTCGATTATCCCGGCCTCTATTAACCCTGGTTACCACTGTTAACCGGCATGCTCTGCTTTTGGTTTTGTACCTCTATCAACCGTTGTTTACCTCTGTTATCTGTGTTTCAAAAATGCTACCTCCATTAACCGCAATTTCCTCTACTATCAGTGCACCACTCACATTTTTTTTGATGTAAAATTCTGGGATTCCCCTTTTTATTTTGAATTAAAGTTGAGTATCAAATTACATACAGTCTGCAATTGAAAGTTAACCGGCCGTTTTGTTTGTTCGAAAAAGGCTCCAACTACAAAAGAAAGAGAAATTTAGAACTGAATAAAGATCACAGTAATTACACATCTCCGTTGGTTTATTATCAGAAAAAAATGATGTAGGCAAACAAACTTTACGGGATTTAATACAAAAGAAGAAAATAATTTTTCTACGAAATATTTGCTTTGATAAGGAGTGCAAAGTGCTTTTGCTTCTAGATATATGTAAGCAATTACAACTGAAAATGTTATAGCAGCATTTCTTCCACATGCTTAATTCAGCCTATTGCTCAAGGAACAATCGTAAACTTTAACCACCGTAAATGAATCATCCAAACACTTTTGGTTTCAGAGTAGACATGATTTCGCCAAATCTTTGAATATCAAGACAGCTTTGTAGACAACTGCTGTATCTTGGGACAATAACACCACAAGTTTAACTTAATATTAAGAATAAACTGCTGCTAAACAAGATAACTAAATAATCAAACGATCTAATAATGTCCAATTTATGACTTATCCTGGGCTATTGTATCTAAGGGCATAATGGGGATTCTGAAGAATCAGACGAAGGAAACTCAAAACCAGAAAGGAAAGGCAAAAGTCGTGCGGTGCCGACTTTTTAATACCCTACATCTATCCTATAAAAACAAAAGGGGGCTACATCTAATTCTGAACCAATTTTGATGGACCTCGGTGGATGTATCCAGATAGATTATTACAATTCCTGTATCAAATTTCAAGCAAAGCAAATATGTTCAAAATATTATAACTACGGTTGACAAATGACAACAAAATCTGACGAACATATACATGGGAGCATTATCTAAATCTGAACCGAATTCTACCAAACATTATGGATATGCGGAAGTCGTCAAGGAAACCGTTGTAAAAAATTTTGGGAAGATTGATCAATAAATGCGCTTGCAGTGGGTTTTGGAGTGAAAATCGGACGATATAAATATATAAGACCCATATCTAAATCTGAAGCGATTTCTATGAAATTCCCCAGAAATATAGAGAGTCATAAGAAAATTCTTCCTGCCAAATTTCCAGAGAATCGGTTAACAAATAACCATTTTATTGCTGTATTATTGGAAATCATACGAACATATATATGAGAGCTATATCCAAATCTGAACCGATTTTTATGAAATTTACCAGTAATATCGAGATTCATAAGAAAATCCTTCCTGCCAAATTTAGAGAGAACCGATTAATCCGATGAAATTCACCAGTAACATCGATAGTCGTAAGGAAATCCTTCCTGTCGAATTTCGAGAGAATGGGTTAACAGATGACCATTTTATTGATGTATTACTGCAAATCGGACGAACATATATATGAGAGCTATATCCAAATCTGAATCGATTTTTATGAAATTCAACAGTAACATCGAGAGTCGTAAGGAAATCCTTCCTGTCGAATTTCGAGAGAATCGGTCCATTTTATTGCTGTATTACTGCAAATCGGACGAACATGTATATTGGAGCTATATCCAAATCTGAACCGATATCTATGAAATTCACAAGTAATATCGAAAGTCATAAGAAAACCCTTCCTGTCAAATTTCGAGAAAATCGGCGAACAAATGACAATTTTATTGCATGATTACTGTAGATCGGTCGAACATATATATGAGAGCTATATCTAATCTGAACCGTTTTTTTTTCAATTTCAATAGGCTTCGTCTCTAGGCCGAAAAATATGCCTGTACCAAATTTGAAGACGATCGGATGAAAATTGCGACTACAAACCACAGGTTTGTACACAAATTAACATGGACAGACAGAGAGACGGACATAGTTAACTCGAATCAGAAAGTGATTCTGAGTCGATCGGTATACTTACTAATGGGTCTATCTCTCCTCCTACTGGGACTTACAAATAAATGTACTAAGTTATAATACCCTGTACCACAGTAGTGGTGTAGAGTATAACAAGCTAAATCTTGAATAAGGGAAGTCAGATTTAACTTGTTTTCTATTGCGCTTGAGAATCAAGTCGTCTTTAAGAGCCCAGTTCAAATGCAGATGTGTGCTTTATAACCTACTTTAGTTGGGTTGGTATGTAATGCACCATGATTAGAGAATGAATACCCAATACATACCTTTTTTGAGTATTTACCTTGGTATATATAATTTTGCCGATATCTAGGGTATAAAAACATTTTTCAAAAATTTTTGATGATTTCGAACCACATTTGGATATAGATGCCATATATATACCGATCTCCCTATATTGTGTAATGAGTCTATAAAAGGAGCATTTTTCATCCTATTTCAATGATATTTGGCACAGCGAGTTCCGATATCTCTCTTAATCTTTTTGTTGAATTTCGTCCAGATCGGATATAGCTGCCATATAGACCGATCTCCCGATATAAACTATTGAGCACATAAAAGGAGCATTTTTTATCCGATTTGGATGAAATTTGAAACAGTGAGTTTTGATTGACCTCTAAAGAAGAACTTGCAAAATGGGATCCAAATTGAAGGGCATACAAGGTTCGGCCGGACCGAACGTTTATTTTTAAAACATTTTTCAATAGGTAGAAACCGGTTCACTTCAATAACGGTTTGACGAAAGCTAACTTTAAAGTTATTTCGTGTTAACTTAAAATTTTCTTTTAATTTGCCACCACATCCGCACTGGTAGTCCCAACTTGCTACCAACTCTACCAAGCTACCGTAATAATAAGCTCCCGGGAAATATGTTGCTGATGTTCTTGGCGAAGTTCGTATCCATTGAATTTACCATGGGGCATTTTAATCGCGATGTTCATCGTTGCCCTGTATGGGTTGATGTTTGAGAAAACCCTGAATATGAAGTCGAATATCACTGCCTCCTGGAGAACATAAGAAATAAACAGCTGTCTAAAAAATTTCCATTGGAATGTTAGGTATTGGAATCCTGCTAGCGAACAAGTTTCGCAGCAAGTATCCGCAGTTGAGCTGAATGCAATGCAAAAAAAAAAATCGAAGCAAACCATAAATTTTCCGAAACCTGTTTGTAAGTCTAAATTTGTTTTTAATTAGAACAAAGTTTTACGTTCGTCGAAAGTTCACATTTGAAAACTCATAACGTAAGCATAGAGTAATACCCTGGAACGGATGTTTCTAGCCATATAAAGTCTAGTTGTACACAGCTCGAAATAAAGGCTATAGCATAGTCGCACTTTTGTTTTAGTGTTTAATTTTAATCCTATGATTCTAATCGAAAGGCAACATTTTGGTCAAAAATCCGTTAAGCCATGAACCCCCCATTTGTCTACGTTTATAGAGTTTTTGTGTAGTTTGTAGACGGACACATAAAAATGGGATTATGACAACTTTTAGGCATGTCTTTTTTGTAACGGCAAGTTCTAAAAATATTTTTGAATAAATAAATTTCGAACCAGTTTTAAATATGTATAAAAATCCTAAATCACTTAATAGGTTTTTTTAAAGAAAAAGCTCAAAAGTCTTACCAAAAAAAAAAATCCTGAATTTTTTTCTCTCTAACGGCAATTTCTACATATATATACCTATATATGTACATTCAGAATTAATGAATAAAAATTTGCATACTTGTGTAAATGTCCAACGTCCCAGAGGACAGGTGGATAGCGGCTTATTTTATTTAATTTTATTTTTGTAATACTCAAACTTTTTTCGAGTTTTGATTATCAATGCTTCTAAATATCAACTTCCTTAATTAGTTAACACGTTTGTAACATTTGTAAGTGATGCGAAAACGTAAGCGCTTAGCATCAGACATCTTTGAACTATTTTAAATGATAGTCGTCTGCAAATCTTAACAATGATAAATTCTTTTCTTTTTTTGTTTTGCTTATGAAAGCCATACAAACAACCAAACACATACGGATAACTGAATAATTTGTTATAGTATTTGTGGTGATTTTATTGTTGTTATTTAACGATGGATGGTTGTTGTTCTTCTTGTTTCTCTGTTGTTGTTGGTTTTCTTTGACATAGATAGACGAAAGTGTTTTGAGCGGAGAGTGGGCATATGGGGGGAGAGGTATCACCCCATGAAAACAGATGACAAGAAACACGCAAAAAATTAAGACGAGAAGTAATAACAAGCTGCGGCCGCATGAAACAGGTCAGACAACTTCATTTCAAACATCGCGCCATACGATGATGATGATGCTACGACGCTACGCGCTACGCTCGCTATGCTAAAGGAAAAAATGAGTTTTTCAATTGGGTTTTGGTTGGCGTTTTAGTTTTTTTTTAAGGTGCGCTGTCCACCATTGTCCGTCCGTCCGTCCATTCATTGATGCTTGGTGGCTCGGATGTGATCCATCTATGCTTGCCAAGATGTGTCTCTGCGTGACAGAGCTATGCATATTCGTACAGACATGTGTGTGTAATTCTTTCCAGACTATTCGTCGTAATTTGCTTTAAATTGGACTTTGCTCGATAGCCATGAACTGTAGATTTAACCGCTGTTAGTAGAGAACTAAAAAAACACACAACACCGCCAACACCACTACAATCAAAGTAGTCTACCGCAGCCAACACCTGAAATGATGGTAAAGACATTAAAATCAACAGTGATGGACATATCAGACCCAATTAACATCAAATTATAGCAAGTGCCATAATAAGAAAGAGTATGCGCCTTTTGAAAACGCAAATATAAAAATGGAAAAAATAAAACAAAACAAAACAAATTAGAGGAAATAGGTACGTTGCCATCATATTAAGGTGAAACAATTTAGAGCAAATGCCCTTTTTAGCACCCTTTGGGAGAAACATACGATTGGCAAGTTGATATTAGGCGATCAGCTGATATTACAACAACATATCAATGAGTTAATCAAATTGTCATTGATGACATTTATGGACTGGAAATCTGTTTCACTTTACCCGCTGTCCATAAAGAAATAAGTGTGAAATATTATAAAAAAAAAATTAATTTTAAACTATAAAAAGGCACTTAAGCTCACTGTAATAGAAATCCACCATTTCATGCTGCCCTAAAGCTGGTCATCTGTTCCACTTTCCACATAAACTGCTGTCAAACCTCAAATAAAAAAATTATGAATAACAAACATGGGAAATAATTAAAATGCGTCGGTTTTTAAATGTTCATCATACATAAACGTTTCGAAACTTTTAAAACTATTATGAGACAAAAGTAGATTTTTAAATTGTGATTAATTTCCGAGGAGCGTTACTTTTACAACAACAAAAAATATACGTCATTGTCCTGTCAAAGGTTACAAATGGCAGTTAGTTTCTAAAAAACTTTAGTTATCCAGGATACTGTGACAGAAGGTAGAGTCAGTTGGCCAAAGACACTAATGTTGCCCCTCAAGTAAAACTCTGATTGATACACTATATAATTTCATATTTATTTTTAAGGTTTTGAAGGCCATTTCTTGCCTCAAACTTAACATTGACGCCGTAGGTCTATGTAATAAATAGCAAGTGCTCCGAAATCGTAGAGATGGTAAAGGAGATTTTACCATCTCCAAATTTGCATTTTTACCTGAACATATGTCTCTCAGTGTAATCACTGTCAAAAATACTCATTTTAGCGGTGTCATCGTTGTTAAGAGGGGTCTCCTTTTAGGGTTTCGTCTTATTTTCCGTTTCGGATTTACGAGTATCTATCAATTGATCGCTAATTATACGCTTAAGTCACTTCACTTAGCTGCGATTTGTAGTTGGTGTTTACTACGAACCAATACACACATACTTACACACACAATTTACATACAAACTTCGACTCAGAAGTGTGCGTATTTTTAGTTTTTTTTTTTTTTTTTTGACTGAGTGACTGCCGTAGTGGGCCTGTTTGTAAAATCCCAACAAAAACAGGTTTTCGAACAACTTCCAAAAAAAGAGCAAAAAAAAAAACAATTCTTCAACGGGGTTTTTTTGGTAACCAAGAATTTTAAAGTAACGTGAAACCATAATCAAGAGCTCGTGAGTAATTTGAGTTTGTTCAGTTATGAGTAATAGGTAAAATTGTTATCATATAACGAGTGTGCTCCCCATATGATGGCATACTATGCAGATAGTAAACGTAAAGTGATGTATGAAACAGAATTAAATAAGGATCAAAACAAAGTATTGGAAAACGTTATTGTTTTTAAATACAAAATTTCGATGACTTTTTATTTCGAAACAAGATTTTAGTGACATTTTCTTTAAAGACAAAGTTTCAAAGAAATTTTTTCTAAAAACCAAATTAAAAAAAAAAATTCTCAGTACAAAAATGTCGATACATTTTTTCAAAAGACAAAATATTAAAAATTTTTTTTTAAGAAAAAATTTTAATGAAATTTTTGATAAAAAGTTGTATAGCAGTTTTCTGTTAACAAAAAAATTCAATAAAAATGTCTCTAAAGACAGAGACGGTAAATAAGTTTACATGGGAGCTATACTAGGGTATAGTTAATTTGGAACATCCCAAACTTGGCGTTCCAAGGCAACCATTAAACCATACATAGGATAGATTTTGGACGTCATGCTAAATTTTAATCAAAAAGTGTTAGAATTGAGCCCTGTTGTGACTAAAGGAAATGATTTAGCGCGTTTAATCCAACCAAGCTCCATTGATTTATTGATTGATACGAAGCTGTTAGCATTGATTGCATGCTTTGGGACATCGCTAGACCGACATATCTACTGCTAATAGGGTCTTATATTAATATTTCGATGAGTTACAAACGGATTGATTAGACTAGCACACCACCCTTCACATAATGGTAGTTTAAAAAGTCAAAGAACTTTTGGAAATCCCAAATATATAACTCACTTTAAAGAAAAAACCAGTAAGGAAAGGCAAAAGTCAGAAGGAGCCGACTACATAATACCCTACAACGCTCAGTCTAGGTACATAATACTTTTAATACACGAATCCTAAGTTGAAATCTAGTCCGACTTTAATTTTGCACTTTTCAAATTTTTTGCCTGTTAGGGTGAAAATTATTAAATTTCAAAATTTTTATTTGTTTCTCTTTCGAGACGAGCTCAATGATCGGAGATTGCAAATGGAAAAGGAAAGCCAAAGATAGCAACACACACCAACCACTATGGGACGCCTTTCGCCTTTGGTTTGAAGACTTTTCAACCCTATTATGTGTGATCGCTTCAAGGGCCGTGCGTTGGTATGTTTGTTATAATTGCGAAAATGCATCTATGATACAATTCACACATTTACCACCCTCAACAACCCTCCCTATCAGCTGTACTTGTTCCCAATGCATGTGTTTTTGTGTAATGACAGACTTTTTTCTGTGGCAATTACACTACTTCCGTGGTACACATGCTTCTGTGCATCTGTTGGAAATTGTATTGATGGCTTCGAACGCTACACAACGGCAAAGGCTCTCGCTGTTGCTCCGTGTGCCCAGGTTCTAATCCCGGCCGGGCTCTGTCGAATTTTTTCCTGTTAGGGCACACTAATAAAATTTTTAATAGAACCTTGTAATATTTTCGTACGATAGGACCTAAACTGTGGCTGAGCCATACTGGGACATTCAATAAAATAACGCAAAATTTTGTTAAGATAGGACCAACATTGTGACTTCTACAGCCTTAAAAGGTCATATCGCATGAAAAATATATATGGGAGCTATATCTTAATCTCGACCAATTTTGACGAAATTTTTCACACATGTTTGGACGTCAAATAAAACACATCACGCAAACTCGGTGTAAAGATCGGATCAAAATTGTGGCTTCTACAGCCTCAGTAGGCCATAACGGATGAACGATATATATCGGTACTGTATCTAAGTCTGATCCGATTTTAATGAAATTTTGCACACATACAAATAAAACACCTCACCCAAAATTTTATGAGGATCGGACCCAAATTGTGGTTACTACAGCCTCAAAAGTCCATATCGGATGAAAGATATATATGGGATATATGGGAGCTATATCTAAATCTAAACCGATTTTGACGAAATTTTGCATACACTTTTGAACGCCAAATAACACACATCACGCAAAATCGTTGTAAAGATCGGACCAAAATGTTGGCTTCTACAGCCACATGGGATGAAAGATATATATGGGTAATATATCTAAATCTGAACCAATTTTGATAAAATTTTCCACACATGTTAAGACGTCAAATGAAACATCTTCCTCAAAATTTTTTAAAGATCGGACTTAAATTGCAGCTGCTACAGCCTTAACAGGCCATATCGAATGAAAGATATATATGGCAGCTATATCTAAATCTGTAACGATTTTGTTCAAAATCAATAGCGTTCGTCCTTGAGCCAAAGAAGTGACATCTGCAAACTTTCATGGCAATTAGACAACAAATGCTACCTATACCTTGATCACAAGAACACACGGACAGATAGACAAAAAGACAGGCATGGCTAAATCGAATCAGGAAGTGTTTCTAAGCCAATCGGTATACTTATCAATGGGTCTAGCTCTTCTTCTTCTTGGCGTTGGAAATAAATGCACCACAGTGGTGGTGTAGGGTATAGAAACACTGTTAATGTCATGCCCCTGTCAGCGCTTGCGTGTCAGTTTCTAGAAGAAAAATGACTTGTTCAAGTGCTAATGGCTCTAAGTTCTTAAGTGCGTTGCCTGATCCGGAGACACTGTCTGTTTGGCTAGGCATGCTTGGTTGCTTGCTCGCTCGCTCGCTCGATTGAGATGAATGTGAGTAAGACAAACAAACAAACAAACAAAAGAAAAACAGAAAAGCCAATACAAAAACAATAAAACAAGTGTAAATGAGGAAATAGGAAGTGCCACCAATGAATCTCTAAATCTGAATCAGAATCAGATTCTAGATAGTTATGATGGGTATGCTGTTTGTCGTTGAATGGCCAAATCGAAACTGGCGCACACACACACACACTCACACACACGAGAACATAGAATACCCAGCAACTTCTGCCAGTGCTTACTACAAATGTCGTTGATTGTTTTGCCGTTTTAGCAAAAACAAAAATAAAGCATATGTAGAAAATATTAATGAACAATTTATTAATGAGCTTAATTATCATTTCAAATAATTTTTTATCGGCCTTAGTGAAATCGGAGCTGCTGAAAAGAGAATCGATGACAATGGATTTAGTTTTGTTCTGGAAGAACGGATGATAAGCCAAGAGCTAAGAGCATTACACATAAAGGCTAAGAACTGATTACTTGAATAAAAATTAAAATTTAACCAAAATTAGGCTTAAACTCTATTATCGAAATATGTTGTATGTATCTTAACGATCATCAATACTTGACATTCCACTCAGATATTAATTTTTTGCCCGATTAGGATTTGTTTTTTTTTTTTTGTTAATTCTTTTCTCTTCCATTATCATTAAAATATCAATTGAATTGTGAACTTATTACTTTTAAATTGTCGATATTATCAGAAGACGACGAGCTCGTCAGCCAGTTATTGAATGCTTGGTCTAATTTGATTGGCTGGCTGGCTGCTTGGCTGGTCGATTGACGTATTTCGCATAAATTTAATTAAAGATTTAATTCGATTTGCCTCCATTTGATTTGCTTTGTTTATATACCTTTTTGTTTAATGAGATGGCGCGAGGGATAACTTTATTATTATAGAACACTATAGACTTAAATATTTAAAAAAGCAACGACGGACGGTAAGACAGACAGATGGCAGCAGCGCCAGAGATAAACTTACCAAAATTTTGGTTATTTTTTTTAAGCCAACATTCATAAATGAATACTAATTGTGATGCTATCTCATGGAACGGAAAAGACTCATTACCTGGGCTAATGCAATGCATGCTGATTGGGAATTTCACATTTCATTTAAAGGCAAAACGACGTTTTCGTTTCGATTTCCACTATACGCACTCGCACGTGCTTTTGTGACAATGCTCATGCGCAATAGAGTATCCTGTTATGCTGTCAGCAGATACACATTCATATTTCCTTATGTGCTAGTATGGCTAGAAATATTGTAGTTGATTTTGCTTAGAATTGTCTATAATTATGTATACCATGCTTTTGTTTATAAGTATGTATACTATATAGACTCAAAAATGGCTGAACCGATTATCTGGAAATTTTCACAGATTGTGTAGGTTGGTCTGGAAGGAAACATAGGCTATAGAATTTTTTGATATCGGAAGGGGACGGACCTTCTCTCCCTTACCCCAAAAGTAATACCCAAAAATAAAAGTGTACCGATCGGGACAATATGGGACTCAAATAAAGGGTATTCAGGAGTAGAGTACGAATTTCATATTAACAAGTAAGAGGGTGTTAAGTTCGGCCGGCCGAATCTTATATACCCTCCACCATACATCGCATTTGTCGAGTTCTATGCGCAGTATCTCTTTTTAGGCAAACAAAGAATATTGAATAAGAACTGTTATGCTATTGATTTAGAACTGTTATGATATTATAGTCCGATTCGGACCATAAATGAATGCTGAACATTGTAGAAGTCATTGTGTCATATTTCAGTTCATTCGGATAAGCATTGCGCCTTGTAGGGGCTAAAGAAGCAAAATCGGGAGATCGGTTTATATGGGAGCTGTATCAAGATATTGATCGATTCAGACCATATTAGACACGTATGTTGAATGTCACGAGAGAAGCCGATGTACAAAATTTTAGTCAAATCGCACGACAATTGCGCCCTCTAGAAGCTCAAGAAGTCAAAATCCCAGATCAGTGTATATGACAGCTATATCAGGTTATGGACCGATTTAGACCATACTTAACACATTTATTGGAAGTCATAGCAAAATACCTCATGCTAAATTTCAGCCAAATCGGATGAGAATTGCGCCCTCTAGAGGCTCAAGAAGTCAAGATCCAAGATCGGTTTATATGACAGCTATACCAGATTATGACCCGATTTGAATCATACTTAGCACAGTTGTTGGAAGTGATACCAAAACACTACGTGCAAAATTTCAGTCAAGTCGGGCAAGGATTGCGCCCTCTAAAATCTGAAGAAGTCAAGACCCAATTTCGGTTTATATGGCAGATATATCAGGTTATGAACCGATTTGAACCATACTTGGCACGGTTATTGAAAGTGGTACCAAAATACCACGTGCAAAATTTTAGTCAAATCGCACGACAATTGCGCCCTCTAGAGGCTCAAGAAGTCAAGACCCTAGATCGGTTTATATGGCAGCTATATCAAAACATGGACCGAATTGGCACATTTACAATCCCAACCGATCTACACTAACAAAAAGTATCCTTCGAAAGTTAGCGTGCTTTCGACAAACAGACGGACAGACGGACAGACAGACGAACATGGCTAGATCGACTTGAAATGACGATCAAGAATTTATATACTTTATGTGGTCTTAGACGCATATTTCGAGGTGTTACAAATAGAATGACGAAATTAGTATACCCCCATCCTATGATGGAGGGTATAAAAAAGAAAAATTTTTAATAATAATAATTTTTTATGGTCGTACTTAGGGACGTATGAGTTTTATAAATTCAAAATAGTTCTCGGGGGCGTATGATGGTGAACCTCCTCCTTAACCTGTTTTCAAAAGCGCCAGAAGAGTGGTTGGAAATTTTAAAAACAAATATTAGGTATCCAAATTTGAGTCGGGTTCCTGGAGGGACCGCCCAACCCCATATTGTTATGATTGAACCAAAAATCAATCATATTCAATTTTTACACCAAGTATTTGGGTGCCGCTCCACCCCCAAAAACTTTCAGAACCGTAGATATCTATGGCGTGTAGAACACAAATCTGTTACCTACCTGTTTTTAGGGGCAAGTGTATGGGTGGTTACCGCACCTCAAAATACCACAAAATCGGAAATATTTATCTACCATGGCAATATGGACCCAAAATTAAAGGAAGTTGGGAATAGAGCACAAATTCAATATCCACATTCAGTGCGAAATATCAAAGGGGCCGTTCAACTACCAAAATGTCCCCAAATAAGACTTTTTTGCGGAAAATGGCAACATTGCGCTTAAACAAACGATATTAGAGAGTGAAAGATATCGCAGTTGGAAGGCCCGGTTCAGCTAGTATTTTAATAAAAATTTATTGGATTTAAGAAAATTTTTAGCAGAACACTACGTGCAAAATTTCAAACAAATAGGACAAAACTATTGAAACTACAAAAAACCTTAAAACCTTAAAGGAATTTTAACCTGCCCGGGCGGGACAATGTGAGACTCAAATAAATGAACTTTGAGAATCGAGTGTAGTACACACCAATACGAAGTTGGTTTAAGGTTAACCCAGTAAGTACATGTTTTTGAAAGTAATTAGCCAATGGTAAAAGGCCACTCTAGGAGTTACTTAAAAATTTTCGACGAATTTGTTTTCATCGAACTTCGGTGAAATTGTATGAAAATCTATTTTTATATCCATCACCGCAGGATAGGGGGTATATTCATTTAGTCATTCCTTTTGCAACACATCGAAATATTTCGGATCGTCGTAAAATTCTAAGACGATTTAACGATGTCCGTGTGTTTGTCCGTCCGTCCATTGTAATCACTCTACAGCCTTCAAAAATTGAGATATTGAGCTGAAATTTGGCACAGATACCTCTTTTTGATTTATTTATTTATTACCCGACTTCGCTGATATTTTAAACAGTGGGTTATTTTAAGCCTCCCGATATCTGAGGTAAATATGGATTAGATCAGTCCATATTTAAATATAGCTGCCATATAGACCGTTCTCCCGATAAAGGGTCTGAAGCCCATAAAAGCTTTATTTATTACCCGATATCGCTGCTATTTAAAACAGTGGGTTATTTTAAGCCTCCCAACATTCGATCCAAATATGGTTCTGATCGGACTATATTTATATACAGCTACCATATACACCGATCTGACGATAAAGGGTCTGAAGCCCATAAAAGCTTTTTTTTGTAACCGATTTCGCTAAAATTTTAAACAGTGAGTTATTTTCAGCCTTCTGACACCCGACTCAAATATGGTTCAGATCGGACGATATAGCTGCCATATAGACAGATGTGCCGATCAGGGGTCTGAAGCCAATAAAAGCTTTATACCCGATTTTGCTGAAATTTGAAACAGTGAGTAGGTTAAGACCTCCTGACATCCGACCTAAATATGGCTCTGATCGGACTTTTTTTAGATATAGCTGTCAAATAGACCGATCTGCCGATAAGGGGACTGAAGCCCATAAAAGCTTTATTTATTACCAGATTTCGCTAAAATTTGAAACAGTGAGTTTTTCTGAGCCTCACGATATCGGACCTTAATATGGTTCAGATCGGTTTATAATTTGATATATCTGCCAAAAAGACCAATATTTTGTACTACAAAATTGAATAGTGTCATATATATTAGACCACTCAATGTCCGTGCCGAATTTGGGTTCTTAAGTTATCCAATTTTCATCGGATTGTAACGTAATGGGGTTTACATATATACCCCAGGTTGTGGGTATCCAAAGTTCGGCCAGGCCGTACTAATGGCTTTTTACTTGTTTTTTTTTTTACATTTTCCATGTAGCTTTTTGACCGATTCCGATTATATTTGACACAGATGTTTGAAGTCATAACAAACCACTTCATTCAAAATTTCATTCCATTAGGAAAATAATTCTACTCTCTAACTCAAAAAAATCAAACTTCGAAATCTTTTAACTGTACAAGAATATGGACCGATTTCCGACCTAATATATATTTTAGTTATAACGCAATACCACATGTAAAATGTCATATGAATCGCATAGTATTTGTTCCCTCAAAGTGGGTTTTGACCCAGTTCGGACCATGATGAGAATGAATATTGGAAGTCGTAACAAAATATTACACACAAAATGGAAAATGATAATGGTGTTATCCTCCAAGTGTAAGACTGGTTTGTATGGGAGCTACATAAACAATTGACCGTTTCGGACCAAACTGAGAATGTATATTGAATGTCATAACCGAACATTACATGCATAGAGATGGCCAACTAACTATCCATTAAATTCCCACACATTGGGTATCAATAGAGAATTTACTGAGTATTTACTGGGTAGATTCCAATCTCTGCACATGCAACATTTCATTCAAATGGGGCAAGTTTGGTGGCCTCTAAATGCTTAAGAAGGCAAATCCTTAAATCGTTTTATATGGAAATTATATTAACTAACCATAGACCGATTTGACCTATTCGCAATCTCAACCGATATAGCTTTGTTCGTTCTATGAGAATTAATTTTTCCCCTTTCATTTTAATACGAAGCTTGGATTCTTAAACAAAAAAAGTTAATATACAGCCAATTTAGGCAAAAGCATTATCTTAATTAATACAACAATTTAATTCTGATCAATAGATAGATTAAAAAAAAAACGTCTTAAAACAAAAGGCTATCGTTTTCTACAGACTAGAACAGTGGCTTATTCAAAATGCGCCGCTAAAATGCCAAACAAACTCCTAATGCAAACACCAGTTATTGTTTTTTTTTTTTTTTTGCAATCCATACATTTAAATGTTGGCCACGCCTCTTTTGGTATTTTGGCCACACCTCTTCTGATATTTTCTTCATCGCACAAAAAAAAACTAAATTTTTCCAAAACGTATAAAATAAGGAAGTTATTGACCTCTATTAAAAATATATTTGTCAAATTAAAATAACACACATTAAACTGCATCGCTTTGCAATGGAGTCAACGGATCTAAGGGGAGAGCTTAGTGTGTAGAAGGCATGTTATGTGTTATTTCAGCTGTTAAATTTCATTCATTTTACCCATATTCACATTCCCATAAAAGCCAAGGTTTTCAAAAAAATCATAGATCACGGAAAAAAATTCGGCTTGCGTAAAGCTAATGACTCTAGTTGTACTGAAAAAAACCAAAGACACTTTCGGCAGATGGACGGTTATTGCTAGATTGTCTTTATCAATGAAGTTGTTACAAACTGAATGACAAAGTTAATATACCTCATCCCATTGTGGGTATAAAATCACGTTCTAGTATACCAAATATCTATACAGGTGCCAAATCCTAGAGAGAACGTTTTTTACACTTAGTATTCCTATCAGCCTTTAAAATCAAAATAGAATAAGGTATGTATTGAGAAGGTATAGCTCAGACGTTCGAAAATCTTCTTAAAAAAAAGGCAATTCAAAAGAGTATACAAGGAAATATCACAAAAACAACAGGCCTCCCTACGAAGTTCCTTTCTCTTCCGCAATGAAAATCTTTCAAGCCAAAAGCTTAGTAATTATTTAAAACAATATAAAAATTAATATCACTCTTTTTGTTTTAAATAAAAAAATCCATTTCTTTGGGGAAACAAACATTAAAATTCATATAATTATAACAGTATGTCAGCGGCGTGGTAATATATGGAGAAAGTTGCCCCCTTTCTATAACAAGTAAATCAACAAGTAGATGTAAACCCCCTTTCGCAACAATCAGGTGAAAATTGGACAACTTATGCACCCAAATTCGGCACGGACATTGAGTGGTCTAATATATATAAGTCACTGCTAGATATTGTATTTCAAATCGAAATCGAAATAAAAAATCGGATAAAAAATAAAGCTTTTATGGGCCCTTTATCGGCAGATCGCTCTGTATGGAAGCTATATCTAAATATTGTCCGATACAAACCATATTTGGGACGGACGTCGGGAGACCTAAAACTACTCACTGTTTCAAATTTCTACAAAATCGGGTAATAAATAGAGCTTTTATGGGCTTCAGACCCTTTATCGGCAGATTGGTCAATGTCGCAGCTATATCTGAATATAGTCCCATCTGAACCAAATTTGGGTCCTATGTTGGGAGGCGTAAAATCACTATCTCTTTCAAATTTCAGCGAAATTGGTTAAAAAATAAAGCTTTTATGCGCTACAGACCCTTTATCGGCAGATCGGTCTATATGGCAGCTATATCTATATATAGTCCGATCTGTACCATATTTAGGGTCGGATGTTGAGAGGCTTGAAACTGCGCACTCTTCCAAATTTCAGAGAAATCGGTTAAAAAATAAAGCTTTTATGGTCTTCATACCCCTTATCGGGAATTCGGTCTATATGGCAGCTATATCTAAATATAGTCCGATCTGAACCATATTTGGGTCAGAGTCGGGAGGCTTAAAAGAACCCATTGTTTTAATTGTTAGCAAAATCGGGTAATAAATAAAGCTTTTATGGGCTTCAGACCCTTTGCCGGGAGATCGGTCTATATGGCAGCTATATCTAAATATAGACCGATCTAATCTTATCTAAACCTATAACCATTTCTTTTTTTTTTTTTTTTGTAATCAAATAAGAATAGTTCATAATTTAGATTTTAGTGAGAGTTAAGTTTTATTTTTGTACTTAGGCATATTGTTACATATGCAATGCGAATTTTTGGCCAAATAGGCTTAGTGTTGCAAAGATGCGAATAAATAAATAAATAAATAAACTTATTTAAGTCAGATGTCGGGAGGCTTAAAATAACTTACTGTTGCAAATTTCAGCGAAATCGGGAAATAAATAAAGCTTTTATGGTCTTTAGTCCCTTTATCGGGAGATCGGTCTATATGGTAGCTATATTTATCCGGTCCGATCTGATTTGGGTCAGTTATCGGGAAGCCTTAAACTACTCACTGTTTAAAAGTTCAGCAAAATCGGATGAAAAATAAAGTTTTTATAGGCATTAGACCCTTTATCGGAAAGTCGGTCTATATAGCAGCTATATCCCAATATGGTCCGATTTGGCCCGTTGAAGAACTTAACCAGTGTGCATCAAAAATATGTATCTGTGCCAAATTTCAGCTCAATATCTCAATTTTTGAAGGCTCTAGAGTGAATACAACAGACGGACGGACAGACGTACGGACATCGTTAAATCGTCTTAGAATTTTACGACGATCGGAAATATATATACTTTGTAGGGCCGTAAATTCAATGTGTTGCAAAAAGAATGACTCAATGAATATACCCCCTATTCTACAGTGGTGGGTACAAAAATACAAATTTTGTATTAACGTCATACCCCTTGACGTGGAATAAAATTATATCAGATTTTGTAAAATTGAAGTTTTTATATCTTCCACCATAGGATGGAGGTAATACTAATATCGTCATTGCGTTTGTAACTCATCGAAATATGCGGCTAAGACCCCATAAAGTATTTATATTCTTGATCGCCATGACATTTTAAGTCTATCTAGCCATGTCCGTCCGTCTGTCGAAAGCACACTAACTTTCCAAGGAGTAAAGCTTGGCTCTTGAAATTTTACACAAATACTTCTTATTAGGGTAGGTGGGTTGGGATTTTAAATGGGCCAAAT
Source organism: Stomoxys calcitrans (assembly GCF_963082655.1). NCBI lineage: Eukaryota > Metazoa > Arthropoda > Insecta > Diptera > Muscidae > Stomoxys > Stomoxys calcitrans. Next base: position 155,538,815 of record NC_081556.1, on the reverse strand, counting down.
CGGTCCATGTTTTGATCTAGCTGCCATATAAACCGATCTTGGGTCTTGACTTCTTGAGCATCTAGAGGGCGGAATTCTTATCCGATTTGGCTGAAATTTTGCATGAAGTGTTTTGGTACCACTTTCAATTACAGTATGGTTCAAATCGGTTCACAACGTGATATAGCTGTCATATAAACCGATCTTGGATCTTGACTTCTTGAGCCACTAGAGGGAGCAGTTCTTATCCGATTTGGCTACAATTTAGCATGAAGTATTTTGTTATGACTTCCAACAACTGCGATAAATATAGATCAATTTGGTACATAACCTGATATAGCTGTCATGTAAACCGATCTGGGATCTTGACTTCTTGAACCACTGGAGGGCGCAGTTATTATCCAATCAGGCTGAAATATAGCACGAAGTTGTCTGTTATGACTTTCAACAACCGTGCCAAATATGGATCTAATCGGTCTATAACCTGATATAGCTGCCACATAAACCGATCTGGGATCTTGATTTCTTGAACCACTGGAGGGCGCAATTCTTATCCGATTTGGCTGAAATTTGGCATTAAGTATTTTGTTATGACTTCCAACAGCTGCGATAAATATGATTCAAATCGATACATAACCTGATATAGCTGCCATATAAACCGATCTTCCGAATATGCTTCTTGAGCCAAGGCGCAATTCTTGTCCAAAAGACCGAAATATTACCCAATGACTTCTACTATGGTCTTCAACATTTAATTTACTTATGGTCCGAATCGGACTATAACTTGATATATCTCCAATATATCCATTATTCTTTGTTTACCTAAAAAGATATACCGCTCAAAAACTCTATGGTGGAGGGAATATAAGATTCGGCCCGGCCGAACTTAGCATGTTCTTACTTGTTTTTGCATTCAGTGCTGCATTCGTACATATGTTTGGCTCATTTTCACTTCTGTTCGGATTGCATGTGTGTGAAAGAGAACACAATATCATCTAGCTTATTGTAGAAACAGATACATACAGTTTATGCTATTAAGTACAAATTTTAATTAGTAAAACTAGAAGTTTGCAAAGTTTGATTCAATGCAAACAAATTATCAAAGTAATTAACAACTTTTTTAAAAATATTTTTATTAATCAATTCCGTGTTTAATTGGTCAAATTAACCAACATCCCAACCAAGTATGATCCGAATCGGTCCATAGCCTGATATAGCTCCAATAGCGTACCATAGAAGGAGACACCGTTCAAAGAACTTTACCACCATAGGATAGGGGTTATTTCCATTTAGTGATTTCGTTTGCAACACATCGAAATATCCATTCTATATATATATATATATATATATATATATACTGTCCGTCCGTCTGTTGTTATCACAATACAGCCTTCAAAAATTGGGATATTCATATTGACTGAAATTTGGCACAGATACGTTTTTTGCTGCACGCAGATTAAGTTCTTGAACGGGCCAAATCGGACCATATTTGGATATAGCTACCATATAGACCGATCTGCTGATTAAGCATCTGAAAGCCATAAAAGCTGCATTTTTTATACGATTTCGCTGAAATTTTAAACAGTGAGTTGTTTTAAACCCCTCACATCCGATTCAAATATGGTTCAGATCGAACTATATTTAGATATAGCTGTCATATAGACCGATCTGCCGATTAAGGGTTTGAAGCCCATAAAAGCTTTATTTATTGTTCAATATCGCTAAAATTTTAAATGGTTAGTTGTTTTGAGCCTCCCGGCATTGGACCCAAATATGGTTAATATCGAACTTAATTTAGATATAACAGCCATATAGAACGATCTTCCAATTTTGGATCTGTACCTCATAAATTATGCAATTATTGCCCGATTTAGGTGAAATTTGAAACAGTGAGTTATATTAAGACTCCCCACATCCGACGCAAATATGGTTCAGATCGATCTTAATTAAGATATTCCTGCCATATAGATCGACCGCCGATTAAGGGTCTGAAGCCCATAAAATCTTTATTTATTATTCAATTTTGCAGAAATTTGAAATTGTGAGTTGGCTTAAGCTGAGATCTGACCCAAATATGGTTCCCATCGTACGATATCCAGGTATAGCTGTCATATAGACCGATCTTCGGAGTCTAAATCCTGTTAAAAACGCATTTATATTCCGATTTCACTGGAATTTGACACAGTGACTTGTATTAAGCCTGCCGTCATCCGACCAGAATATGATTCAGATCGGACTATATTTGGATACAGCTGTCATATAGAAGAATCTTCCAATTTAGGATCCTAATTCCATAAACAGCGGATTCATTGCTTGATTTCGTTGAAACTGTGACTTTTATAAGAGTTCTCGGGACCTGAGTTATATATGATTCAGACCAGCACCTATTTAGATATTAGTATGAATATGGTAGTGGAGGCCACCGTAGCGCAGAGGTTAGCATGTCCGCTGAAAGCCTGGGTTCAAATCCTGGCGAGACCATCAGAAAAAAATGTCAGCGGTGGTTTTCCCCTCCTAATACTGGCAACATTTGTGAGGTACTATGCCATGTAAAACTTCTCGTACTGCGGCACGCCGTTCGGACTCAGCTATAAAAAGGTGGCCCCGTGAAAAATTTGCCCCTGTTCCTTAGTGGAATGTTCATGGGCAAAATTTGCAATTTGCAATGGATATGCTAGATGAGTTACCATAATTTAAAATCATTATATATTAATGGTGGTGGCGGCTTTTTTTTTTTTTTTTGTTTTTTTTTAATTATTTTAAGTTTAATATGTTTTCAAAATACACTGCGCTTACGCTTGCACTTGTAAGGCAGGAAAGCACCAGTAATTGGGAAATTAATTAATATTTTCCTCGTCATGGGATATTTAAAATAATATATTGAGAATAAAAATAAATACCTTCAGTCTTATAAAAAAAAAAACGAGTTTAAGAATTTTTTTTTTATGCATCATCAGGTGGTCTCAATTGCTGCGTAAGCGGGGTATGTTACGGAAATGTCAGCATTTTAAAACAAATCTTTTGAGTACAAGTCGAGACTTTAAATGTTTTTACCGCTCCAAAACTTTAATATATCCTATTGTGGTTGAGAATACATTGCTGATTTGTCAAAATGAGTTGAGAAGTTGATATTTATCAAAAAAAGCCATTCGAATTTTTAAATTTGTTAAATTGTTAAACCCCCGGCCGAAACGGGATAACTATGAGCACCACACAGGCTGTAACTTTGAGCTCCGCCTTGTGTAGTGTCCATCATTATCACGGAAAGCTTAGCTGAAGCTACCGGGCGCGTCCGAAGGTTGCGGATGGTGGAAACCTCCGTTTTTATACGGAGTAGCTGCAAATGCGGCCGCGGGCAGTCAGCGATTTTCGAGAGAAGAGTATCAGTGAAAGTCAGGTGGCACTTGGTCTTAATTAAATACTGAGTGCCAATGATACTCGAAATGACAAGACGAGTTATTGGCGCCTTCAAATAACCAATTGGCCAAAATAAGCGTCTGTTCCCAGGTTAGGGGCGGCTAGAGGCGAACGTCAGATCTTGGAACAAGCAGCTCGCTACAACGAGGGATACATGTGCAATCCCACAAATCCCATGCGGTTGGGGGGCTGGGCCAGTAACCCGCCCTCGAAAAACTGAGAACTACTATAAGAAAGAAAGGAATAGTAAAAACGGACCCCCCAAATATTGACGACCCACGCAAACGAAAAAAGGAACATGATTTGCGGATCTGCACCTGGAATGTCCGCACTCTTTATAGAGAAGGTGTGGTATACGCGCTGGCGGATGTATTAGAGAAGTTCAAGGCAGATATAACCGCCTTACAGGAAGTGCGATGGACTGGGAGTGGCGTCACTACAACACCAAACGGTGACGAACTATACTATAGCTGCCATAACACGACGCATGAATTTGACTGCGGATTTGTGGTTAGTCGGAGACTGAAACACCTTGTCTCCAGCTTTACTACGGTGAATGAGAGGCTAGCCACAATCCGCATAAAAGCCAAATTCTTCAACGTCAGCCTTATTTGTGCCCATGCCCCGACGGAAGACAAAGACGAGCAGACCATGGATATTTTCTACGAGCGCCTAGAGAGAGAATATGACCGCTGCCCCGCCCATGATATTAAAATCGTTCTGGGAGATTTTAATGCGAAAATAGGGAAGTAAGACATTTTTGGTCCAACAGTCGGAAAGTTTAGACTCCACGAAATAACGTCCAGTAATGGGTTGAGGCTGATAGATTTCGCCGCGGCAAAAAACATGGTATTTAGTAGCACCAGATTTCAACATAAAAATATTCAAAAAAGCCACATGGCTGTCACCCGATCAAAATACGAGAAACCAAATTGATTACGTTGTGATAGATGGAAGGCATTCGTCAATCGTGTTAGAAGTACGATCGATCCGTGGAGCGAATATAGATTCGGATCATTACCTTGTTGCAGCAAAGGTTCGCACCCGTTTGAACATGGCGAGGAAAGTACGATCTGACACTGCACGAAAGCTGGGCATTGAAAAGCTGCAAACACAACAAATGGCAGCGGCATACTCCACTCGACTGACCCAACTGATTCATCAAAGCACTCCTTGTACCGATGATATAATGGCGCGGTGGCAAACTATTGCCCACTCCATGGAAAATGCCGCGAAATTCGTACTTGGATACCGGAAGCCTCCTCTAAAAAACCCATGGTACGACCAAGAGTGTCGAGATGCTACAGAAGCCAAGAATGCGGCATATAGAGCAACTCTGCAATCAGTAGCAACGCGCCAGATGAAGGAGAGGTATCGGGAGAAAAGGAGAGAGGAGAAACGTCAATTCCGCCGAAAGAAAAAGGAAATGGAAAGACGTGAGTGTGAGAGAATTGAAATGTACAGGAGTCAGAATGAAGTCCGAAAATTCTACCAAAGAATTAAACATCAAACCGATGGCTTTGGTGCAGGCACATCCTCCTGCAGAGACAAAGAAGGAAATCTGGTAACTGACACAGATAACATGCTGAGGATATGGAAAGAACATTTTACCCAACTGCTAGAGTCCGACGTTGGCGGCGAATAGGATACCGCAACACCAATCCCTGATGATGGTATAGAATGTTTACCTCCTATTCAGAATGAGGTCCAAGTAGCAGTAACCCGACTAAAGAACAACAAGGCAGCATGAGCCGACGGGTTACCCGCTTAACTATTTAAAACCGGAGGCGACACTCTGATAAGGAGTTTGCATCAGCTTATCTGCGCAATCTGACTAGAAGAACGCATACCCGATGATTGGAACCTCAGCATACTATGCCCCGTACACAAGAAAGGAGACAAAACGGAGTGTGCCAACTACAGAGGAATAAGTCTCCTTCCCATAGCATACAAGATACTCTCGAGCGTACTGTGTGAAAGATTAAAACCTAAAGTCAATGAGATAATTGGGCCTTATCAATGCGGCTCTAGACGTGGTAAATGCACCCTGGACCAGATATTCACACTGCGCCAAATCCTGGAAAAGACCCAAGAAGGACAAATTAACACCTGCCATCTCTTTGTTGACTACAAAGCCACCTTCGATACTTCTTTCCGTTCAAAGGTATTTCAAGCCATGTCTGAGTTTGGTGTCCCTGCAAAATTAATAAGACTCTGCAGGATAACACTTGCTGATACACGTTCCTCAGTAAGAATAGGAAAGAATCTCTCCAAACCATTTAATACCAAACGAGGTTTCAGACAAGGAGACAGCCTATCGTGTGATCTCTTTAATATCCTGCTGGAGAAGATTATACGAATATGGTATACTAATCACAAGAGAACATATGCTACTCGCCTATGCCGACGGCATCGATATCAAAGGTCGGTCAGCGGAAGTAGTAACTGCTGCCTTTGAGAGAATCGAAAGAGAGTCAGTGAAAATGGGTCTGGCAGTAAATGGAGATAAGACGAAATGGATGGTCTCCACTCCCAAAAAGCCTTGTACAACCGAGCAGATAAAGAAAATGGAGAAAGTTTGGAATCACAACTTTGAGACAGTCAGTAACTTTATCTACCTCGGCACCGCCGTAACCGAAACGAATGACACCAGTTTTGAGATTAAGCGAAGAATAATACTGGCAAACAGATGCTATTTGGACTACTTAAGCAGTTTAAAAACAAGACCACCTCTCAACAGACGAAGTTTACACTATACAAGACCCTGATACTACCTACCCATGCTGCTATTTGGTTCTGATGCATGAGTACTTGTGAAAGCAGATGAGTGTTTGGAGTATTTGAGAGAAAGATTCTTCGTAAAATATATGGAGCAGTTTGCGTTAATGGAAAATATAGGCGACGTATGAACCACGTGCTGTATGACGACGATAGCATAGTTACCCGCATCAAAATACAACGACTGCGTTGGCTAGGTCATGTTGTCAGAATGGATGAAGAAGCTCCAGCAATGAAGTCTTTTGAAGGCAAACGCGGTGGTACACGCAAACCGTAAAAACCAAAAGCCCAATAGACAGATCAAGTGGTGGGAGACACCTCGAAACTTGGTGTCAGAGATTTTAGAATGAGCGCAGAAGATCGAGGCGCTTGGAACGCTATTCTACGTTCTGCTAGTGGAACAAATATTCTGTCATAGACGATTAAAGTAAAAAAAGTAAAGTTAAATTGTTAAACCAAAAACAAGTAAAAACTCATAAAGTTTGTCGGGGTCGAATCCTATACACCCGTCACCATAAATCGCATTTATAAGCAAACACTAATAATTTGTTCACATTGGGTAAGAATGTTCCCAAAGAGTCAAAACGGGTAATTGGTTTTAGGATTCATATCAGATTATAGATCGATTGGGACTATAATTAGACAATTCAAGGCAGTTCAAGAACTTAAATCGGCAGATTGGCTTATATGGGAGCTATGGCAATAGGACCATTCTTGGCATTGAAGTTGGAAGTTATAACAGAAGTTATTATGCAAAATCAGCTAAATTGCATAAAATGTCAAATCGGGTGATCGATTTATATGGGAGCTTTATCAAAAGATTGATTGATTTGGAGTCCCCCACACATTGGATATTTATGGGGCATTTACCCAATGTGTGGGTAAATACCCACCTATAGGCATTACTCATTTGAATGTTATCGTGAAGTACAGAAAGTGACAGTACATATGTAAAATACATGTCCTCTGATAGCACCTTAAGCAACTACTTGCCCAGGAAAACTCATAAAAAGCCTATTAGCTATTGACTTAATATGTCCAATTTAAAATTTTTTACATTTTATAAGTTTTGTTTGATATACATATGCGACGTTTGCATACATAATTCCATTCAACTTAACTTTGAGCTCGTTTTTTAAGCACAATGTTGTAAGGGGCGAGTAAGGCTTTCTTTAAAATTTCTGCTAATTGGAGATGACTTGCAAATTTCAAAATTAAAATATCTTTTGTTTGTAACGGCCAATTTGAATAAGAATAAACATGCAGAGACTGGATCATCGAAATATTTTTATATGTAGATAAAACATAAAAAAATGAGACAACAACTTCAATATCTCAAAACTTTCACATTTGAAGATTGGTAGTGACAAGGGAATTCCTAAGAAGCACTGAGGTAATAGTAGCCAACACCACCCTTAGTAGGAACCCGTTTCAGATGGGTGCTCTAATGCGGTGGTTCCCCACCACCAATCCTCTTAAGTTATGGTAATTTAAAAAGAGACAAAAGGAAAAAAACCGATTAAACCAAATCATATACGCGCCCCTTAATGAATTCACAAGCAGAAACAAAAACGTTGTGTTAAGTCATTCTCAAAAATAACAACTGTTGCGTTTTGTTTTTGTTTTTGTTTTTCTGTCTTAGAATTTTAGACAACGTTTAAAAATTCTTTCAATTTGCGGTCATTTGCTTAGATGCATCTCCATTTCCAGGGCCCTCGGGCAATGGCAGTGTTGACTTGAAATAACACCGTTAACATTTCATTTCCGTTATAAATTTCAAGTTTGAAAAATGAATGTCGCTGCTGGTGGCTTTAAAAGGTTTTTATGCCAAAATACGTTTTCCACCCCACCCGTTCCACATGGGGTTCAAGTTAAAGCCAATCACAATAGAAGAGCAAAAAAGGAGCCAAGTTAAAACACAACACAACTAATGCGGAAATTCATTTGCAGATTTATTGATGTGCAGATTGATTTTGTTATCGCTTTTGTGGTCATTAATTTTCCTAAATCTTCATAGCAAAACAGAGAAGAAAAGACCCATAATTGCAAAGACCTTCAATGAACGAGCTTAGAAAGATAACCCCAAAACAAGGAAACTCTTCATAGTTTTCCAGTACTTGTACTTGTACCTGTACCTGTACCTGTGAAGATGAAATGCTAAACTTCTCTATGAATTTGACCTTGTCAAAACTGTGATATCATCAAAATGGGAAATAAAGCATTTGAAATGTCGTGCAATAAATAAAAGAAAAAAAAACAGGTCGACTTCGAGTGAGGTGAGATCAGAAATATATATGAGGTATATATGCAAAAATTTTCTTATACAAAAATGCTTCATATTAAAAAAAAAACAAGTAAAAACGAGCTAAGTTCGGCCGGGCCGAATCTTGGGTACCACCACCATCATGGATTCTGCTAAAAATTTATACTAAATAAAATTTGTTGTAGGGCATAATTTAATTCTACATACCAAACTTCTATCGGTTTACATGGGAGCGGTTGCCCAAAAAGTAATTGCGGATTTAAAAAAAAAAGTAAATGCATTTTTAATAAAACTTAGAATGAACTTTAATCAAATATATAATTGCCATTTTGTTCGATAACCTTTTGCCATTTTCCTGGCAAATTTAGCATTCCACGCTCATAGAACTTCTGACCTTTATCTGCAAAAAACTGAACCAAGTGCGATTTTATAGCCTCATCATTGCCGAAAGTTTTACCATTTAAGGAGTTCTGCAAAGATCGAAATAAATGGTAGTCTGATGGTGCAAGGTCAGGCCTATATGGTGGATGCATCAAAAGTTCCCAGCCAAGCTCACTCAGTTTTTGGCAAGTGACCAAAGATGTGTGCGGTCTAGCGTTGTCCTGGTGGAATATGACACCTTTACGATTGACCAATTCTGGTCGCTTCTCCTTGATGGCTGTATTCAATTTGTCCAATTGTTGACAGTAAACATCCGAATTAATCGTTTGGTTCCTTGGAAGCAGCTCAAAATATACCACACCCTTCCAATCCCATCAAACAGACAGCGTAACCTTCTTTTGGTGGATATCAGCCTTTGAAGTGGTTTGAGATGGTTCACCATGCTTGGACCATGATCGTTTTCGACTAACGTTGTTGTAAACAATCCATTTTTCATCTCCAGTTATGATTCGTTTTAAAAACGGATCGAATTCATTGCGTTTAAGGTGCATATCACAAGCGTTGATTCGGTTTGTTAAATGAATTTCTTTCAATACATGTGGTACCAATATTAAAATTGACGCCAAACAAACAAATGTAAACAAAATTTCGCGCACTTTTTTTCTAAAGCAAGCTAAAAGTAACAGCTGATAACTGACAGAAGAAAGAATGCAATTACAGAGTCACAAGCCGTTGAAAAAATTTGTCAACGCCGACTATATGAAAAATCCGCAATTACTTTTTGGGCAACCCAGGTTATAGACTGATTTGCATCGTATTTGGGACAGCTGTTGCAAGACGTAACAGAACGCCGCGTGCAAAATTTCAGCCAAATCGGACAAAAATTGTGGCTTGTAAGGTCTCAAGAAGTCAAATCGGGAAATCGGTTTATATGGGAGCTACATCAGGTTATAGACCGATTTGGACCGTACTTAGCACAATTTTTGGAGTCATAACAGGACATTAAATGCAAAATTTAATGTCAAGTCAAAGTTATAGACCCATTTGGATCGTACTTGACACATATATTGGAAGTCTTAACAGAACACTACGTGCAAAATTTCAGCCAAATGGGACACAAATTGCGGCTTGTAAGGGCTCAAGAAGTCTAATCGGGAGATCGGTTTATATCGGTGCTATATCTATATCTGAACCGATATTGCCCATTTGCAATCCCAACGACCTACATCGATATTAAGCATCTGTGCAAAATTTCAAGCGGTTAGCTGTACGCGTTCGACCTCTATCGTGATTTCGACAGACGGACGGTCGGGCGGATATGGCTACATCGACTCAGAACCTTGAGACGATCAAGAATATATATACTTTCTTGGGTCTTAGACGAATATTTCGAGGTGTTACAAACGGAATGACTGGATTTGTATACCCCCACCCTATGATTGTGGGTATAACAAGTAAAAACGAGCTAAGTTCGACCTGGCCGATTAATGGATACCCACCACCATGGATTCCGTTAAAAAGTAACCCTTATTAACTGAGTTTGTATTTGTTTCAAATCGGGGATGGAGGCTTCAATGGTCTCAACAAGTCATATTGGGATATCGGTACTTAGGGGGGGCCTATATCACCATATTGATCAATTCGGATAAAACTTGGCACTGATGTGGTAAGTCATAAGATAGGTTTAAGGGTCAAATTTCACCCAAATCGGATATAAATTGAGACTTCTAGGGGCTTAAATCCGGGGATCGGTTCATATGGGGTCTATATCAGTTTATAGACCGCCTAATAACGTACTCAGCATGAAGTCATAACACAAGTCTTTGTTCCAAATTTTAGCCAAATCGGACGAAAATTGGGGTTTCTAGAGGCTCAAGATGCCAAATCCGGGAATCGACTCTATGGGGGCTATATCAGTTTATAGACCGACTACGATCGCACTCATGTTGGAAATCAAAACACAAGTCTTTGTTCCAAATTTCAGCCAAATCTGATAAAAATTGAGGCTTCTAGGGGCTCAAGAAGTCAAATCGGGGATAAGTTTATAGAGGGGCCCTATCAGTTTATGGACCGATTCGAATCATACTTGGCTTTAATGCTGAAACTCATAACACAAGTCTTTGTTCCAAATTTCAGCCAAATCTAATGAAAATTGAGACTTTTAAGAAGTCAAAACCGTGGATAGGTTTATAGGGGGGCTATATCTGTTTATCGACCGATTCGGATCATACTTGGCATTGATGCTGGAAGTCATAACACAAGTCTTTGTTCCAAGGTTCAGCCAAATCGGATGAAAATTGAGGCTCCTAGGGGATCAAGAAGTCAAATCGGGAAATCGGTTTAAAAGGGGTCTATATCTGTTTATTGACCGATTCGGATCCTACTTGGCATAGATGCTGGAAATCATAAAGCAAGTCTTTGTACCAAAGTTCAGCCAAATCGAATGAAATTTGTGGCTCCTTGGGGCTCAAGAAGTCAAATCGGGAGATCGGTTTATATGAAGGCTATATCCAAACGATCCAGAATATTTATACTTTTGGGGTCGTAGATCAATATTTGAGATGTTACAAACGGAATTAGATTACCAGATTAGTATACTCCCATCCTATGGTGATGGGTATAAAACCCGAAAAAATCCACTATGTTCGGTCGTGTGGAAACTTTGATAGCCACCACCATTGGTTCTGTTACAATTTTATACGAATGACCTATTATTTAATTAAAAAAATCAAAACGGTTGAGCCTTATATTTAGATTTCGTATCGGGGGTTATATCTATGGATAGACCTAAAAAGTCAAAAACTCAAACTGTACCCTAGACTCAAACCACTACTGTGGCTGTGATAAAATACATAATTCGATTCAGAAATTTCTCCTGATTCCGCTTAGTCATGTCCGTCTGTCCGTATAACCTTTCCGTGCCGTTTGTCCGTCTCTCGTTTCATTGTAATCAATGTTGAGACCGCATTTGTTACCCAGTCATCATGAAATTTTTAACAATCTTATCACTTTTTTTTGTCAAACGCTTTGAATTTGGTAAAAATCGGCTCAGTCTAAGATACAGATTAAATATGAGGCAGCCAATGGGGCTAAAAGACTCAAGGCAATAGGAAAATAGAGGTTAGCAGCAAGTTATACCACCACGCTTTAATCGAAGCAACGATAGGAAACCTTTATGGAATGAAATAGGCTTCAAATGAGATACCTGAGACAACATTAAGGGCAAATGCTAGTCACTGGTGCCGTACCGTCATGAATGAAAGGAACTATGGTATTTCCATCTGGTATTTCGTGCTACAAAGAAGGATCATAGCTTGTAGGTATGGGGGTCTACATTGCGGACCCAGAGACTGATATTTGTTTCCGGCTGACTGACCATAATACATTCTGCAAACGAATATCAGGGGCCTAATTACTGCATCCGAGATAGAGTACGCTTTCGTATCGCATGAAATTTCATATCGTATTAATTGGATGTTATTCTACTTTAATACAAACCTTAATGAGCATCCGCATTAAAAAAAAATTAAAAAAGTTTTGTTTAATAAAGAAATACACAATTCACAGCAGACAGATTTCGAATGATTTTACTAGATCACGAATGACGTAATTAGGCCCTAGGGGATTACGAAATGCGTGGGATGATATGGTGTTAACGCAAGGACCTCGATTGTGAACATCATAACGGACAGTAAGCTGGCCTATAACAACCAGGAGGATTTGGAACAACAAAAAGGTAGATGTTTTCGCCATAGAGCCCAGAGACCTTTCGGGTCGACGCAGTCCGAATTAAAGGCCGAAACAAAATGAGCGCGCTGAGCTTTGTTTTTAAGAATCGAGTAGCAAAAATGCAACTCTGCACACAAATCCCACAAAACCATCGGGGAATGATGAAAAATTTTCTACTTTGAAGCTTGGCAGCGAGCTTCATTCAGTGCAGTGTTTTAAGTCGCGAACAGCTGTTAGCCGGCCAGCTTTGACGGTATTAAGATGACAGATTTTGGTTTGCATTCTCTTTGTTGTTATCTTCTTTCTCGCATATTCTCTGCTTATGAACGAATACGTATACACACACGCACACAAATTTCTTTATGTGTGTTGACAAAACGTCGATCAGCTTGATGGCAAGATGGCGGATTGCAGCTTATGTTTTATCGTTGTTGTACAAATGAGACCACCTTCAACTGTTTCGTCGATTTTTTGAGATTTATTTGCAGAGTTGTATTTTTCAGTGTGACGCTCCTCAACGCTCTCATTCTGTTTAGATCTTAAAGGTTGAGCTGTATATCATAGGTTTTTGAGCGCTCGCATGATTATCCAAAAAAGTTAAGTTAGTTAGGCTTGTATTGTGTGAGTTCGAAAAAACGCACGCAAGCATCTTACGGACAAGGTTAAAAAATGAGTTACCTACTATGCGCGCGCATTTAAAATGCAACTCTGCAAACAAATTCTACAAAGTGCAAAATAAAAAAATTCTGCAAAGTGCAAAATAAAAAAATGTTTAACTTTGACGCCTAAAAACACTACTTCACGTATGGCAACACAGAATGGCGCTAGAGTTCAATCGTCAAAGTCAAAGTTGAGTGCTAGAGTTCAATCGTCAATGTTGAAATTCTCCAACTTTTGCGCGTCGCGTTTGTTGGATTTGTTTACTGGGTTGCATTTTTAATGTGTTGTCTCCTGTGAAAAATTAAAATAGTACCAACTAAGGTATATTCATTTACAGGTAGTGGCAGTTGCCCAACAACAATATATTGAGTGCACTATCTGCCAAAATTAAATTGTACTCAGCTGTTTAAGATACCTGGTAATTATGTCATGGTTTCAACCTTTAGTAGCTTAAATGTTTATGTAATAACGAGAATGGTATCTCGATTTGTATGGTATTAAAATTAATATGGTGTATGGTACTAACATTAATACCAGTTTGGCATTAAATCTAATACCAGACGGAACATATCGTTTTATATTTCATCCATATTAGGCGGTATTGTTTTGGCAGCATATAGAGTATCACTATCAATACCATATAATATTGAAATAAACAATAGGCCAGCGCTACAGCGTTGCCATTGTATACCATTGTCATAATATTTTTATTCGTGTTTGTTTGTATTGTCAAGTTTTGACAAAAAATCAATGTTAAGTTTAAATCAGTGCTATGGAAACAATAAATCCCCTGCTGAAGTCAAAAATAATTGACAAAACGTTGCATGCAATAAAAGATTTTCTAGTTATTTGCCATAATTTCAAAAAAGGTCTCTAAGCTTAAGAATTACATAATTCATAAAACACCAAAAAGGACCAAGGAAATAAACAACACAAGCACGTTTGGTATCATTTTTATACCCACCACCGACGGATGGGGGTATATTCATTTTGTCATTCCGTTTGCAACACATGGAAATATCCATTTCCGACCCTATAAAGTATATATATTCTTGATCAGCGTAAAAATCTAAGACGATCTAGACATGTCCGTCAGTCTGTCCGTCTGTCTGTTGAAATCATGCTAGAGTCTTCAAAAATAGAGATATTGAGCTGAAACTTTGCACAGAATATTTTTTTGTCCATAAGCAGGTTAAGTTCGAAGATGGGCTATATCGGACTATATCTTGATATAGTGTCTTAGGCCAATAAAAGCCACATTTATTATCCGATTTTGCTGAAATTTGGGACGGTGAGTTGTGTTAGACCCTTCGACATCCTCCGACAATTTGGCTCAGATCGGTCCAGATTTGGATATAGCTGCCATATAGACCGATCCTCCGATTTAAGGTCCCAGGCCCATAAAAGCCACATTTATTATCCGATTTTGCTATAATTTAGGACAGTGAGTTAAGTTAAGCCCCTTGATATATTTCTGCATTATCGCACAGATCGGTCCAGATTTCGATATAGCTGCCAGAAAGACCGATCTCTCGGTTTAAGGTTTTGGGGCCATAAAAAGCGCATTTATTGTCCGATGTTGCCGAAATTGTGGACAAAGAGTTAAGCCCTTCACATATTTCTGCTATGGGACATAAGGTATGAGTTTTGAACCGGATTTTGACGAAAGGTGGTTTACATATATACCCGAGGTGGTGGGTATCCAAAGTTCGGCCCAGCCGAACTTAACGCCTTTTTACTTGTTTCTCGATCGATGGAGACGTTGGTTGGAAAAATGATATTCTCTTTCTAATACTTGGTTTTAAGGGGTTATCTTTTTAGGTACGCGCGAAACGCACAAATTAACTCTTAAATGCCTAATACCAATTAGCTCATTGTTCTATGAACATGTAACGGACCTAGTCTAAGCTATTTCCAGCATTATGATGAGAATAAGTTGGTTGTGCCTTAATTATAATTGCTCACTTCCAAGTTGTTAACAGGCACTAAAACTCGTTTTATAGCACTATTAATAAGAGTTTTATAATAAAACCCCACGTGCTTTTTCCAATTAATCCATTCCAAGCTTTAATTACACCTCCTATTATTAATGGTCATGACATTCGATCTAGCTATGTCCGTCCGTCTGTCAGTCGAAATCACTCTATGTTACACAATTTTCTTCTAAGCAAGAGTTTGTTCCATATCACATCAAAATTAATAAGCAGACCGATTTTATAACTTTCCCTAAGGATTATATAACCCATATGTTTTCCACTGTACATTCTTAATAATTAACTAAATTCTTGTCAAAGTTAAAGAAAAAGAAAAAAACAATAAATAGTTAACTAACCTATATAAGTTACACATCAAGTTTGTACACACGTGAAGGACGTTATCTACTACATATTTGTGAGCATACAGATTCACATGTGCAGAGATATACACAACCCCACCCCCACCCCCAGTGTATATGCTAGTACAAGTTCCTTAGTAGTTTTATTAGCTGCCGGTGTTTTTCAAATGGGTATATAGAATATTTAAGTTAGGTCCCACCTGTTCACTGAACATTTGACTCATTATACTCAGTTGTTTTATTGATCAATTGGTCAAATTGTTGTTGTCAGGGCGACAATAATCATTAATTGTCACACGATTTCTGCGATAGCTAACCAAAGATATCGCTTAGGCACACTTACCGGAGCAATTAAGTCAAAATAAACAAAAAATCCCCAAAAAAGAATGGTGTTGTTTTTTTTCCTTTTTGTTTTGCTAACTGACATTTATGTAGATAATGAACATTATTATAAAAAAAACTTATCTTTAGGTTAACACAAAACAAAAAGAGTAGGCTAAACGAAATTTCGTTTATATCAAACAAAATAAAATAAAAAAAGGAAAGTAAACAAAAACCAGTAAGGAACGGCAAAAGTCGGGCGGAGCCTACTATATAATACCCTACACCTACCATACAAATATAAATTCGGCAATATATAATTATATATGTATATGAGAGCTATATCCAAATCTGAACCGATTTTGATGAAATCTCGCACATATTTTAAAATCAGTAAGAAAGCAATCCATGCCAAATTTTGTGCAGATCGGTTGAAAATTGTACCTACTGCGGACATTTAAGTGCAAATCAGGCGATACATATATATGAGAGCTATATCTTAATCTGAGCCGATTTTGATGAAATTTTGCACATATGTTAAGATCAGTAACAAAACAATCCGTGCCAAATTTTGTGCAGATCGGTTGAAAATTGTACCTATTGCGGCTATTTAAGTGCAAATCGGGCGATACATATATATGGGAGCTACATCTAAATCTGAACCGATTTTGACGAAATTTTGCAAATATCTTAGAATCAGTAGCAAACCAATTCGTGCGAAATTTTGTGCCGATCGGTTGAAAATTGTACCTACTACACCTATTTAAGTGCAAATCGGGCGATACATATATATGGGAGCTATATCTAAATCTGAACCGATTTCTATCAAAATCAATAGCGTTCGTCCTTGTGCAACATTTCGTGATGATTGGACAACAAATACGACCTGCACTTTGATTACAAAAATACATGGACTCATAGACGGACAGACGGACATGAAATCGAATCAGAAAGTGATTCTGAGTCAATCAGAATACTTATCAATGGGTCAAGCTCTTCTCCTTTTTAGCGTTGCAAACAAATGCACAAATCTATAATACTCTGTACCACAGTAGTGGTGTAGGGTTTAATTAAATTTTTAAAAAAAATTTCTATAACACCAACATTTTGACCAAATCTTATATATAACTAGGACATCAAAAAAAGCACTTCGTGCCAAATTTGGTAAAGATTGGGCCAAAATTGTGCCCACAAAATTGTACACAACCCCACCCCCAGTGTATATGCTAGTACAAGTTCCTTAGTAGTTTTATTAGCTGCCGGTGTTTTTCAAATGGGGATATAGAATATTTAAGTTAGGTCCCACCTGTTCACCGAACATTTGACTCATTATACTCAGTTGTTTTATTGATCAATTGGTCAAATTGTTGTTGTCAGGGCGACAATAATCATTAATTGTCATACGATTTCTGCGATAGCTAACCAAAGATATCGCTTAGGCACACTTACCGGAGCAATTAAGTCAAAATAAACAAAAAATCCCCAAAAAAGAATGGTGTTGTTTTTTTTTCCTTTTTGTTTTGCTAACTGACATTTATGTAGATAATGAACATTATTATAAAAAAAACTTATCTTTAGGTTAACACAAAACAAAAAGAGTAGGCTAAACGAAATTTCGTTTATATCAAACAAAATAAAATAAAAAAAGGAAAGTAAACAAAAACCAGTAAGGAACGGCAAAAGTCGGGCGGAGCCTACTATATAATACCCTACACCTACCATACAAATATAAATTCGGCAATATATAATTATATATGTATATGAGAGCTATATCCAAATCTGAACCGATTTTGATGAAATCTCGCACATATTTTAAAATCAGTAAGGAAGCAATCCATGCCAAATTTTGTGCAGATCGGTTGAAAATTGTACCTACTGCGGACATTTAAGTGCAAATCAGGCGATACATATATATGAGAGCTATATCTTAATCTGAGCCGATTTTGATGAAATTTTGCACATATGTTAAGATCAGTAACAAAACAATCCGTGCCAAATTTTGTGCAGATCGGTTGAAAATTGTACCTATTGCGGCTATTTAAGTGCAAATCGGGCGATACATATATATGGGAGCTACATCTAAATCTGAACCGATTTTGACGAAATTTTGCAAATATCTTAGAATCAGTAGCAAACCAATTCGTGCGAAATTTTGTGCCGATCGGTTGAAAATTGTACCTACTACACCTATTTAAGTGCAAATCGGGCGATACATATATATGGGAGCTATATCTAAATCTGAACCGATTTCTATCAAAATCAATAGCGTTCGTCCTTGTGCAACATTTCGTGATGATTGGACAACAAATACGACCTGCACTTTGATTACAAAAATACATGGACTCATAGACGGCCAGACGGACATGAAATCGAATCAGAAAGTGATTCTGAGTCAATCAGAATACTTATCAATGGGTCAAGCTCTTCTCCTTTTTAGCGTTGCAAACAAATGCACAAATCTATAATACCCTGTACCACAGTAGTGGTGTAGGGTTTAATTAAATTTTTAAAAAAATTTTCTATAACACCAACATTTTGACCAAATCTTATATATAACTAGGACATCAAAAAAAGCACTTCGTGCCAAATTTGGTAAAGATTGGGCCAAAATTGTGCCTTCTAAAGCCTTAAAAGACCATATCGGCTGAAAGATTTATATGGTAGCAATATATAAATCTGAACCGATTTAGATGAAATTTTGGACACGTATGAAGACGTCACACGAAACATCTCATGCTAAATTTGGTAAAGATCGGACCAAAATTGTGTCTTCTACAGACTTAAAAAACCATATCGGATGAAAGGTATATATGGGATCTATATATAAATCTGATCCAATTCTGATGAAATTTTGCACACATATTGGGACGTCAAAAAAAGCACTTCGCGTCAAATTTGGTACAGATCGGAGCAAAATTGTTCCTCCTACAGCCTTAATAGGTTAAATCGGATAAAATATATATATGGGAGCTATATCTAAATCCGAACCGATTTAGATGAAATTTTGAACACGTATTAAGACGTCACACGAAACCTTTCATGCTAAATTTGGTAAAGATCGAATCAAAATTGTGGCTCCTACAGCTTTAAAAGGACATATCGGATGAAAGATATATATTGGAGCTATATCTAAATCTGAACCGATTTCAATGAAATTTTGCGCACATATTGGGACGTCAAAAAACAACTTTGTGCTTAATTTTGTAAGGATTGCATCAAAATTGTGGCTTCTACAGCATTAAAAAGGCACATCGGATGAAAGATATATATGGGAGCAAACAAATGCACAATCTATAATACAGTGGTGGTATTTTGGACCTATACGAACCGTACTTAATACATTTGCTGGAGTTTATAAAAAGGTCAACATGCTAATATACAGCCAAATCGAATAAGTGTTGTGCTATATAAAGGCTCAAGAATTATAATCTGGAAATCGGTGTATACGAGAGCTATATCTAAACGTAGACCGATTTGGACCATTTACAAT
Source organism: Stomoxys calcitrans (assembly GCF_963082655.1). NCBI lineage: Eukaryota > Metazoa > Arthropoda > Insecta > Diptera > Muscidae > Stomoxys > Stomoxys calcitrans. Next base: position 155,519,462 of record NC_081556.1, on the reverse strand, counting down.
CCCAAATGACCTACATTAATATGGACGATTTGTGCAAAATTTCAGACGACTAGCTTTACTCCTCGAAAGTTAGCGTGCCTTTGACCGACAAACGGACTGACGGACATGGCTAGATTGTAGAACTGGCAAACTATCGATAATCGCAACATTTGATATTTTCGATATTTCTAATAAAAAAATATCGATACTATCGTTAATTTCCCATCGCCTATATTTCAAACGAAAATGAGAACGAACAAGTAAAAGCGTGCTAAGTTCGTCCGGGCTGAATCTTGGGAACCCACCACCATGGATTCTGATAAAAATGTATACAAAATAAATCTAGTTGAAGGGCATTATTTTATTCTACATACCAAACTTCTGTCAAAACAGCAAAAATTAAAGATTCTTCTAGGAACCGAATAAGGATGATCCGTATTTGTCACAGTTTTTGAAAGTCATAACAGAACTCCACATGCAAAATTACACCCAAATCGGACAAATATTGCGACTTTTAAGGACCTAAGAAGTCAAATCGGGAGATCGGTTTATATGGGAGCTATATCAGGCTATAAACCGATAAAAACCGTTCTCATCACAGTTATTGGAAGTCAAAACAGAACACCACATGCAAAATTTCAGCCAAATCAGACGAATATTGCGACTTGTAAGGACCTAAGAAGTCAACTCGGGAGATCGGTTTATGTGGATGCTGATATAGGTTATAAACCGATATAGACCGTACTTGACACAGTTATTGGAAGACATAACAGAACACTACATGCAAAAGTTCAGCCAAGTAGGACAAAAATTTCGGCATGTAAGGGTTCAAGAAGTCAAATCGGGAGATCGGTTTATATGGGAGCTATATCAGGTTAAAGACCGATTTGAATCGCACTAGGCACTGTTGTTGGAAGTCATAACAGAATATTACATGCAAAATTTCAGCCAAATCGGACAAAAATTGCTGCTTGTAAGGGCTCAAGGACTCAAATCGGGAGATCGGTTTATATCGGAGCTATATCACGTTAAAGACCGTACTTGGCAAAGTTGTTGGAAGTCATAACAGAATATTACATGCAAAATGTCAACCAAATCGTGAGATTGGTTTATATGGGATCTATATCTAAATCTGATCCAATATTGCCCATTTGCAATCCCAACGACCTACATCGATATTAAGCATCTGTGCAAAATTTCAAGCGGCTAGCTTCAGGGTTCGACCTCTATAGTGATTTCGACAGACGGACATGGACATGGCTAGATCGACTCAGAACGTCGAGAGGATCAAGAATATATATACTTTATGGGGTCCCTGACGAATATTTTGAGGTGTTACAAACAGAATGACTAGATTACTATGGTGGTGGGTATAAAAATGAAGAGATCGATTTATATAATATCGATTTACAAGCAATATCAATGCACAGACCGTATAGACCCAAACTTATTAAAGTCAGTTGGAAATCATGAGAGAAATTATTATACAAAATTTTAGCACAATCGGATGAAAATTGCGCCCTCTATAGGCCCAATGTATTGGGTTGCCCAAAAAGTAATTGCGGATTTTTTAAAAGAAAGTAAATGCATTTTTAATAAAACTTAGAATGAACATTAATCAAATATACTTTTTTTACACTTTTTTTCTAAAGCAAGCTAAAAGTAACAGCTGATAACTGACAGAAGATAGAATGCAATTACAGAGTCACAAGCTGTGAAAAAATTTGTGAACGCCGACTATATGAAAAATCTGCAATTACTTTTTGGGCAACCCAATATCTTAGTGCATACACTCAATACCGCATGGCTTATTTTTGTTAAAGTTTGCAAAAAATCGATTATCAATCGATAGTCAGAAAAAAAATTAAATATCGATAAAACGTCATGTCGAACAAAGGCCGAGTACAAATGATTATATAACGTCTGTCGACCGTGACCGGAAAGTAGAGTTCAGTAAAAACAAAGTTTTACGTTCCGTTTTCTTCTCAGCTGACAATATTTGAAGTTTAAACAAATTTTAAAATCAAAAATTTAATTTAGAGAACAGCTTTTCTCCGATTTTATGATCTCTCTTTATCACAATTTATTGTTAATAGTTTAGGTTTAGGTTGAATGGAATGTCGTGAAACTAGAGTCTATTCAGGGATTCCGCACATTCCGCAAAGAACTTCGACCTCACTGTCCTATAACCCACGACCTTGAGGTCTGTAAATCCCTGTAAATCGTTATGGCACAGAGCTCGGCCCGACAAAACACACTTGTCCGGCAGTCTCACCGACGCACCGATATTTTGTGTGCCGGAGTATGGCCCCAATCCAGTCCCTGTCTTCATCTTGGAGCTATCTATAAAGACCGAAGTATCAGTACCTTCAAACACAGGATTTGCGGGAAGCGAATCCCCAGAACACCCTCCCCTTGACGCGTTCCCCTTATCACTAACCTTCTGACTATGCTATCTCCGAAGTCCGCGTTGATAGCCCTGTCACGTAGCATACAGTCACACAAGGAGAAACTCAGTTGGATGCCGTGCGGTTCAGGACGGTGACTGCCGACCCATCTTCTCGTTATTAAATGGCCTCTCAATGTTCAGGAAAGCCAACGCGTACTCCTTCAGTAGGAGAGACGTCTTGTCGCACCACTTCGTGGAAGACCGTTTTCTCCGACCTGCCCTTGAGGTATGCCTGAAATTTTCCGAAGTTGCAGGCCCTCCCCCACCATCAATTCTCTTTTGTTAACAATTTTATTTAGTTTTTAATGTCAAATGGTGTCAAGGTGTTACAAACGGAATGACGAAACTAGTATATCCCCATCCAATGGAGGAGGGTTTAAAAAGTAATTTCTAGAAATTGTTGTGGCTTTACACCTAACAACAAGAACAAAAATGTAGGAACGAGTGTTTATTTTTAAAGTGAATGAGTTGCACCGAATGTATGTATGTTTCATGTTTTAAATTGATATATGATAAAATGTGTCAAATTCTTGATAATTTATTGAATCGATTTACTTTTAAATTTGTGCGGTGGGGGCTAACAGATAAACATTATAAAATTCGACCGAAAATAAATTGAAGTCCAGAGTTCAGTAATGGACTCTGAACTTAAAATTTTCCAATTGGAAATTTATCAAACATATGCCATATTTTTACTATCTGGAGTATTTATTTGTTCGCTTAAAGGTAATACAACAAAAAGAATCAGCCCATACTCGTATCACACGCCAAAATGAAATGAAAAAATAATAAACAAATATTTTCGCCATTTCCCCGAAGCACCTCCCTACACTCTGTTCCGGTAGTTTTAGTTAAGAGACATTTTTATTGTTGATTTCGCCAAGCCATTTTATCCAATTTGGATATAGAACAAGTAAAAAACATTGGATATCCTTAATATGAAATATGTAAATACGATAATATCAAAATTTCGTCGAAATCGAATTCAACTTTTATAACCCAAATCCTTTCGAGATCATATTGACCTACTATGTCGAGGAGTACATTTCGCTGTTTAAAATTTCCCAGAAATCGAACAAAAACTTACACCTTTCAGAAGCTTAGTACCTTAAATTGGGAGAACAATACATATATCTATATATGGTCCCATCTGGACCAAACTCAAAGCTGATATTGAGGGTTGTAAATCTCTTTTCAAATTTCATCGAATTTGGATAATATGAGTAATATTTATGGGTTTATACTCTAAATCAAAAATCGATCTATCCAAATATTGTCCTATCTAAACAAATAAAGTCGAAAGATGTCGAAAGCTATACAACAATACGTTGAAAACGAGGAAAAATCTACGTCTGTAAAAACTGAAGATGTTAAACTCGACAAGGATATATGCCTCTGCTCATTGCTTTGAGTACATAAAAGCAAACGCTGGAAGAACAATATTTCCCCTCTCGATGGCAAAATTCGGAAGAGAAAATATACTTGACTGGTCATTTTTTACACCGATCGCGCGATCCGGCCATGGCCAGAAAATATGTCCGATTTGAGGGGCTTTTTGTGGGTGGTAGTCCCACAACTGGATCCGATTCGCTTTTTATTCTCAAATACCTTTAATGTCATACCCATATTGTAGTGATTGGTCTATAATTCCGTTTGGAGGGTTTTAGATGTGGGTGGCCCTTCTAGGCACCTCAGATTCTAATACCTAATTTTTGATTAATGTAAGTGTACAAACAAAATTTCGCTTAAATCGCCCTACCCATTTCCGAGATTTGGTGTTTTTGGATATTATTGTTAAGGCCCGTCTTAGAGTGAGAAAGTTAAAAAATATTGGGTTGCCCAAAAAGTAATTGCGGATTTTTTAAAAGAAAGTAAATGTATTTTTAATAAAACTTAGAATGAACTTTAATCAAATATACTTTTTTACACTTTTTTTCTAAAGCAAGCTAAAAGTCACAGCTGATAACTGACAGAAGAAAGAATGCAATTACAGAGTCACAAGCTGTGAAAAAATTTGTAAACGCCGACTATATGAAAAATCCGCAATTACTTTTTGGGCAACCCAATAATACCGCAAACAACCGCAACGAAGTCGTAGGGAAGTTAAATGCTGTATGATCAATTTTTACCACTCTGCCCTCTTTCTATTCATTTGAAAACAACCAGTAGATGGCGCTAACTTAAATGCTAGTGCTACCAATCGCTTGGAGTGGCTTAACGCCTATAACATCGATTATCATGAGGTTGTTGTCTATAAGTGCACAGATAGCCGAAAATTGTTTCATACTACGTTTCTGAGTACCGAGTTTCTGGGCTGTTTGATGCTTCGAAATTCCCAATCGCTCGTATTCTTCGCTTTGGTTAGCCGTATGTATTTTGAACCAGATTCTATAGCACAGAATGTGACGTCATCATCGCACTCCCTCTAATTTGAGAGGTTATTAATTGAACATCCAGGCATTATTACAATGTTTCAGCAGCATAATTCGCATTTTCTGTATCAGCAGGTTGTTCCAAACCTCACGTTTAAGTTATTGTGTTACATTATCGCAAGATATACCACAAAGCTGTCTTAGTATTCAGAGACTTGATGAAATTGTGCCTGCTTTCCGAAGCCAATAGTTTTTGAATGTTTAATTTACGATGTTTGAGGCATCGGATTGCTTTTTGGCCCATAGGCTGAATTAAGCATGTGGAATTAAGTGAAAGAAATATTTGTCTTACTTCCATAGATTCACTTCTAGAGGCATATTTTTACATCAAACCAGAATTTTACATCAATTATGTGTGTGGTGCACGGATAACAGAGGTAAGCACGGTTAATAGAGGGAGCCTTATTGAAGCACGGATAATAGAGGTCCCAAATCAAAAGCACAACATGCCGGTTAACAGCGGTACACGGTTAATAGAGGCCCGGATAATCGAGGTTCAACTGTATTTCGAACCCAGGCGTTCAGCATCATAGGAGGACATGCTAACCTCTGAGCTACGCTGGCCTCCTATATATAATTTAAATAAAAAAAAAACATAAACGCCTCAAAAGGGAGCTCAAATTCTATCACATTTTTCTGTTTCAGTGTAAAAAAATTTTAGAAATTGAATTTTTTATTGAAACAAGTCGAGGTAATTTTCTCGACTCCAGGCAATTGCTCGACTCCGACTCCGCAGCCCTGTTTTAGTGAATTTAAAAATGATTTCATTTCTACTTTTTTTTTGTTGGTTTGCTTTTTTTAATATATTGCATTTGCTTTCCTTCAATTTGACTCTAAGCCGCATATATTAGTAATAAAAACCAAAGTTGGTCGATGGAAAAATGTTTATTGTTAATGATTGACCATTGAATTAGGTAACCAAGGTATTGCCACGTGCAGCGGTAGCTAATTTATAACAGTTGCACAGTGGGAACAGCTCATGTATTAATAAGTTTGTTATTGCTTTATTATTAATGCCATCAACACCGATACTAACACCAACAGAGCTAAAGTGCCAAGTTGCGTGATTTATATTTGCAAACTTTCACCGGGCTTGCTTTGGCGGGTGACAATAATCAGCGGAAGAAGATGAAAGCCGAAACTAAAGTAAAACACAAAATTGATTTTTTTTTTTTGAATTTTTTTGTTTTGATATTATACGTTTTTGGATTTATTCTTATATTTGGAAAAAGAATTGTACATAGAGTTTGGTTTGATTTGATTTTTTGTGTTGTTTTTTGTTTTTGTTTGTTTTCAATTAATTAAATACATATTTCTTTGTTTTTGTTTTTTTTTTGTTTCAGGCATAAATACATACATTATCATAATAATTACATACAAATTTACATATACATATACATATAAAACATTTGGTTTATACATACATATATATACTAATTTTTATTTATTCACTTTTTCTCACAAATTATTAGAATTGAATAACTTAAAGTTTTTAAATATAAAATGTATATAAGGAGCAGGAGAGAGAATTGATTCCCAATAAAAAAAAAATCTGTACAAAAAACATACATTCATATTAAAGCCAACATTTTCTTTTTCTTCTTTTTCTTTCTTTGAATTTCATCATGGGGAATTAAAAAGAATTATAATTGTTCGTTATAGTTGCTGCCAAAAGAAATTTGATTTCTTTTTTCACAATGCAATGCAATAACGACGACCGATGTCTTTCTCCTGAACGGAAATAGAGAAACAGACCTTTTATTTCCTTTCTTTTTCTTAGGGACTGACTATAAAGTATATATAAAAACCATTCATGACTATGATAAAAAAAAATAATTGGTATAAAAACCATTCACATCTTCACCAGAAGCACTGCCACCTGTCTCCAGACGGGGACAGGCAGGCAGGCAGCATATGCTTTGAGTTTCGCCATTGGAACAAGAAATCCCCCTACATACTCTTAGCAAGGGAAGGCTTCTTCTGAGAGGGGGGGGGGGGGCAATGGGCCATGAAGTTTGCCAAGGGATTTCCCATTTCCCAAAAAAACACTTAAAGTAAACAATAACATTTGGAAAATCACATTTCTATTCTCAATCATTTATCATTTTTAATTCTTCAACAATAACAAGAGTGGTTGGTTGTTTGGTTTGAGGTGATGGTGGAGGTGCTTTTGAGAGTGTCTTTTTGAATCCAAATTGACTTGAAAAGGTGTTTTTGATTTCAATGTTTGGTGTTTCATCACCAATAATTCAAATTATCTATTTTTGTTTTTGTTGCGTTGCTCTACTAAACATCAAATCTGTGATAATCAAAAAAACAAACCCACAAACCCAAAACAGCTTGAATCAATGTTGTCAATATGAGATTTTTGAGGTTTCACAATTGAGAGCAAAAGAAAACATCAAAACTAAATATCAACGGAAAGAAGTGAGGAATGCTAGAGATTTGATTAAAGACTACCGTTTTCATCATGTGTGTGTGTGTGTGTGTGTGTGCGAAAGCATGAAAAGGCCAATTGAAGATAAAAATTGATATCTGTACACTCGGAGTTTGTAGAGAGGAAATACCATCATCACATACAAACCTATTCAGTCTCTATTGTGTAGCTTGAGTTTTGAGTGGGAAAATAAAACTGAACTGAATATTTGAAAGACGACACGGTTAAAACACACACAAAAAAACCCATATTTTCCATTACCGTGTCCCCTAGTTGGTGGACTAACAAACAAACAGTTCCATTTCCACTAGCCCAAGCCTAGTTGCGTTTTTCTTGTTTTTTTCTCATTCACGCGGTTATCATCCTTAACGGGGGCTTGGGCTTGTTTTAGATTTTTTCCATAATTTGTTTTTTTTTCTTCCCTTCAATTCTTTTGCATTTTTTACTGTTTTTTTTTAGCTAGCCTCTTCACTTCACCCACGAAGTGAATGTAGCCTGCTGTCCTGATGCTGTTGTAGGGTTTCTCAAAACAGAAAATTACAATTTAGTTGTTCCTTCTTCACCCCATCATTTTAGACTACCTATGACATATTTAATGATACTTCTTATGCTAGATATTAATATCCATTTTCGTATGTGTGTTGGTGTATATGTGTGTATGTGTGTGTGTGTTTGAGTGTGTGTGTTTGTGTTTTCTTGTGGTTTTATTTTCTGTTTGTTTAATTCACGTGTTTTTAGCATGCATTTTTCAAATGTACCACACATTGGATTAAGACCTACTAAAACAAACTGTTTTGTTAAACTAAACTAGTACCATGAACCCCCAGTATTTTGTTGGCGAAGTAGTATTCCCGAACCCCGCTTTTTGTATGATTAGCATAGCATCATAGTTAGTTTCTATTATGGACTAACTACTATTCCTACAACGTTGCACAGCCCTATACGGGGCCACCAATATCACTTTGGTATCGAGCAGTCAAGTAGTTGGCTGCTTCTGTCATTTGTTCGAGACACTGATACAAGCCATTCAAATGTCTCCGGCAACGTTTGGCCAATTCGGTGGCTTTGTCAACATTGGCTGGTTTCTTATTGTGCACATCGCCATCTTCGCTGCTGCTGCTGCCATTTTTATTGCTCTCCGACTCAACGCCTGAGTCATTTTCATTGGATATATCACTTTCAGAATCACTCAGCTGACTTACGGAGGCAATCGAGGCCATTGAGGCGGTGGAGGGACGTCTGACATGTCCCTTCGATGATGTCATTGTGTTGCTGTTGCTGCTGCTGTTATTGTTGTTTGCTGAGGCGGTGCAAATGATTTCAGTCTTAGCTTCGCTGTTATCCAAACAACTCTTGGGTTGTTCGTCCAAATCTTCGGATTCATCTTTGCCAGTCCACAAGAGGTCATTTTTCAAGGCATTCAGTACATTGTAGAGATTGGAGAGCTCCGAAGAGTGGAGGAACTCGTGAACATTTTTAGAATTGACAGTATTGCGTTTGCCATTGGTGGTTGGTAACATTGTGTGTTGATTGGAGGTCACATTTTTGCCAGGAGTTGGTATAATATCAGTACTATCACCCACCTGCAAATAAAGTGCGAAGAGGAAAGGATTTTATTTTAGAGCAATTGAATGATAGACAAACTTGATAAGACGAATATAGCAACAAAATTCTATGAACCCTTCTAATTTGGTCTGTTCAGGGTCTGTGACATATTGTTAACAAGCTCATTTTTCTCAGACGCTCATATCACTTAATTTCCTCTTCTTAGATCTTCTTGCAGGTTCTACAAATTTCATTACTTGCAACCTTCAAACTTTTAATGTTTTCCAATCAGACAGTTAACTATCATGCTAGACACATTTTTGAGGGGGCCAACTGGCTGCATTTACAGTACATAATTTGTGACCAAATATGTGACTTTTGCATTTTAACTCGAAGAAAGGGACTTCGCGTCACCAAAGGCAAATCTATGGATTCCAATACCATAGGACTAACCTACAATTCGTTTAAATAAAGGGTGATTTTTTTGAGGTTAGGATTTTCATGCATTAGTATTTGACAGATCACGTGGGATTTCAGACATGGTGTCAAAGAGAAAGATGCTCAGTATGCTTTGACATTTCATCATGAATAGACTTACTAACGAGCAACGCTTGCAAATCATTTTCAGTGAATCATTTTCAGTGAAATCATTTTCAGTGAATCGACAAATTTTGTTCAGCGATGAGGCTCATTTCTGGTTGAATGGCTACGTAAATAAGCAAAATTGCCGCATTTGGAGTGAAGAGCAACCAGAAGCCGTTCAAGAACTGCCCATGCATCCCGAAAAATGCACTGTTTGGTGTGGTTTGTACGCTGGTGGAATCATTGGACCGTATTTTTTCAAAGATGCTGTTGGACGCAACGTTACGGTGAATGAACACATTTCGAACCGAACACTGATTTTGGTAATAAAATTCAATGATTTGCAAGCGTTGCTCGTTAGTAAGTCTATTCATAATGAAATGTCAAAGCATACTGAGCATCTTTCTCTTTGACACCATGTCTGAAATCCCACGTGATCTGTCAAATACTAATGCATGAAAATCCTAACCTCAAAAAAATCACCCTTTATTACTATGGTTAATAGACTACACAGATCGAAAATTGCTCTCAAAGAAGATACATGTTAATATTAATCCATGTCAAACTATATAGGCCAGTCCACCACATCTACAATATAACAGCCAAAATCATTAACTCCTTTACATAACTGGTACAAGGTAACATTTAGTTATCTTTTGTTTTAGTTCTTTAGAGCAGCGAAGGGCACACACGCGCACTCTGTTTAATACGAACAGCTTCATTGATATGAAAGAAGACTTTCCTTTGGTTTTTAATGGGAAAGTTTAAGGACGAATTCGACCATGGTGAACTTTGAACAACGACCCGTCACTTCGCAACATATCTTTTCGACTCAGCTACAAATGGCAGGTCCCATGTCATTGAACTAAAACTTGATAAGGGACATTGTTCATTGATAAGAAGAACTCCCGTCTATTCATTCTATAAAATTATGTACCAGCCTGGATGTTTGACCTAAGACATATCTAAAAACATAGCTAAATTTTTTCACCAGATAACCTTAGTACATTGAATAGCTTTCGCGTTGGCACCAGATAACTTTGAGCATCACACAGGCTGTAACTTGAAAGCTCCAATTGGTGTGGTGTTCTTCGTTATCACGAGGAGCTTAGTTAGGAGCTACCGGGTCCATCCACAGGTTGCGTATGGTGGAATGCTCCACACCGAGTAGCTGCAACTGCAGCCGGGGACAATCGGCGGTATAGAGTGAAAAGTCTCAGCGAGAGGCCGTGTGGCACCGGCTCTTGCTTAAATACTGAGTGCCTATGATGCTCGATACGACAAGGTGCCTTTAAATAGCCAATGGCAATCATGTTCCCGCGGTCGTTTAAACCAGAACGAGCTTTCACGCCATCTCCACATGCAAATGTGGCTACAACAGCAACAACGACGTCGGCGAAATTTGTAAGTATAGGCATGTACAACTTCAGTACAGAAGGTTTCATTCGCTTACTCAGCATTTAGAATCAGGCTTGGGGTTTAACCTGATCATTCGTGTGTGTTTGTGCAAATTTGCACAAATTGGTACTGGAAGCAGTTCATGTACTTTATTTGCCAGCAGAAGAGTGCGTGAGAGCGAACAAAATTTTGTGAGTTTGGTAATTGAAGGCTTGCAAATTTCTACCAGAGGTTTTTTTCCTAGCACAAATTTGCACCATCGAACAGGTGCCGAATTACCGCATACGGGATTGAGTGAACTTTCGTATCGAAAAAAACTTCATCTCGTATTTAATGGATGTTATACCACTTCTATAGGCATTTTAATGTCAACTTTTTTACGAATTGTGATCGATTGAAACATTTGCCATATAAAATTTAAAAAATCTTCTTTGAATTAAGAAATGCATAATTCACAATAGAGAGATTTGGAACTATTTAATAAAATTTCAAAAATCTTCTTTGAATAAAGAAATGCATAATTCACAATAGAGTGATTTAGATTTATTTTACTCGTTCACGTATGTGGTAATTCGGCACCAGCTGTTTTATGAAAAACTGCCTTTTAATTCAAATAAATGGCAAAAGAGAGTAAAAGGTATTTTTTTCTCCTGCAATTTTTTTAATGGAAAATTATGCGAACATACCTACTAAAAGCCATTTAAAATGCTCATGAAAACAACTTAATATGTTGGCGCTCAGAAAACTTCATATCCGTTCCTTCGCAAGCAACCGGTAAAAATTCTGTTTTTAATGGATTTAATCCAATGCAATTAGCTGAACTGAGTTCAAAAACACTTCAACTTTGCTAACTCAAAAATTTGTGTAAATTTGCACAAATTGTTACGTTCGCGTACTTTATTTGCCAGCAGAAGAGAGCGGGAGAGAGCAACATATTGCGTGTTTGGTAAATGTGAGCTTGTAAAATTTCTACCGAAGATTTTTTTCCAACTGAAATTTGCAGCATCGAACAGCTGTTTTATGAAAACCAGCTGTTTAATTTAGATAAATAGAAAAAGAGTAGAAAAGTTGTTCTTGCTCTCCTGCTCATTTTTACTGAAAAAGTGAGTGATTAGACTAATTAACAACAAATAGTTTAACAGAAGGGCTTTTGTGTGCTTTTCCATTCGAAAACGAATTGCCAAAAAACTTCTTATGGGAGAGCAACAAGGTCTTTCTCTCTCTCTCTCTCTGCAAAAATTATAGAGACGGCATTTAAAAGAACCAAGTCCAACGATGAAAGCATTTTTCAACCGTTTTAAAAACTCTAATTATTTTAAAATCCGTACTTGGGTACCAGAAGCCCCCTCCAAGAAACCCATGGTACGACCCAGAGTGTCGAGATGCTACCATGTCTGAGTTTGGTATCCCTGCAAAATTAATAAGACTGCAGGATGACACTTGCTGGTACGCGTTATATGGTTCTGAAGCATGGGTACTTGTGAAACCAGATGAGGCAGTGCTTGGAGTATTTGAGAGAACGATTCTTCGTGTAATATATGGACCAGTTTTCGTTAATGGAGAAGAATATAGGCGTCGTATGAACCACGGGCTGTATGACGACGATAACATAGTTACACGCATCAAAATACAATGGCTACGTTGGCTAGGTCATGTTATCAGAATGGATGAAAAAGCTCTAGCAAAGAAGGAAGGCAAACACGGTTGTACACGCAAAAGCCCGATGGAAAGATCAAGTGGTGGGAGACACCTCGAAACTTGCTGTCAGAGATTTTAGAAAGAGCGCATAAGATAGAGGCGCTTGGGATGATAATCTACGTTCGGCTAGTGGAACAAATATTCTGTCATAGCCAATTAAAGTAAGTAAAAAATAATTTTATGTTTAGTCTACTTATAATTTTTTGTTTGTTTCTATGAAACACATTTGGTTAAAGTTGACCATTTTATTTGGTAAAAGTTGACAAATGTTTTAATGATTCTAATTTATAGTCATTTTACTCTCTGTCTCACTCCCTCTGGCTCAAAAAGCTCTTTTTTAATGGCTTATATATAATTGCTTTAAATTTGTATCAAAGATTTTAGGAATTGTCCAAGATGGTCAAACTGCTTGGTCTTATTTTTTAAGTAAGTCGCACAGATAAGGTTCATACGTGTTTGGAAAAAAAATTATTTGTATTTTTCATAAACTTGTTCAACACATTTGAGAGTAATTTCGTAATAATTTGCAAATTAATTTTCTATTTACGAAGGAACAATAAGAGAAATTGGTTTAAAATGCTGCATTCGACATGCCAACTTGTATGAATCTAATCTGTGCCACTTTTACGCTATTAGAAAGTCCAAGCAGGACGTATGTCTTGGTCGTATACGGTCTTTGATTTGATTTTGATTCTTACCTGTCGGTCCATGAGCCTGCACGGAACTAATATTGTATCATCCATGACATTAACCGTCTTCACAAACTTCTCCATAACATTGACAATGCTGTCTTTGGAAAATTGCAGTTCATCATGACGGGCTATGCGGCGCAAACAGTTTCTGCAATGAGGAAGAAGAGAAAAGAGAACAAACGTTAATGTCATGACAGCTTAATTAGCACCAACTTTTCAATTTAAAGAAGTTCTTAAACAATTTGCCAGATATGTGTATAGATAAATTAATCAAAATCTAATAATCCCCTCCACTTAGGGTGTTGTGTTCTTTTGCAAATGCCACTTAAAGACCTCTCATCGCTGTCGTCTTCAAGTCTGGAGTTTGAAGAACAAAACTCAAAAGCTAAATAGAAACTTCCGTGTTGAAATTAATCACACATCCATCATAGAAATATTTGTATAGGAAAGCAAAAAAAAACGCGCAGAATCGACATGGTCATGATGATCATCTTGGAGGTAAAAGGCAAAAAAAATTAAACCTTACTCCTCCAGCTGCTACCATTAACAGGTTTTTGTTCGGATTCTAAGCATGTGGCTATTCTGTTGCGGTGATTTTTGGCATAAATTAGACAAATGGCTAGGCATTCATTAAAAAAAAAACGCTAAGGCAAAAATACCGCCAAAATGACAAACAGTTAACATTCAAGTGAATTGTTTTTGTTTTAGATTTGAATATCATCGTGATCATGATTTTTATTTCAATTTTTTTCCTTCGATTTTGGGGTGGGGGGGAGCTTAATGTTGTGAATTTTAAAAATGTTTTATGTGAAGTTTTTTTCTTCTTTTCCTTTGATTCCATAGCAAAACCCCAATGGTCAGTTTTCTAAATTTGTCATCATCGTCGAATCCGAAAAAGAGCCTTGTGTGAGTGTGTGTGTGTGTTTTGGATGTTTAAACAAACTTTAGTTAATTAAACATGCCAAAGGTGTTGTGTGATGGCCGTACATGTCATGCCAACACACGCATCACGCCAGTGAGGCGATTATGATGATGGTGATGGTATGACCATAAAAATCAACTGGCAGCCTAAAATGCTAAGGCTTTTCATTGAAAGGGGGCTTGGTTATAAGCCATGAGAGCTAATACAAAACGAGGGCCAGAACGAGAGAGAGAGAGAGAGAGAGAGACAATGAAAGCCTTTGTGCGAATAATGAAACTGAAATGTACTCAAATACGTGGTATAATTTGTCTGCCAGCTGGACAGACAGACAGACAACTTTGCCAAGCCAAGTCAATGCTTGCCTATTTTACAGTGCACATCCAAGTGTGTTTAAGGGCCAAGTTCAAAAACAGATGATTTTCTTCCTCCGCTCCCTCACTACCTTCTTTGAATAACAACAAAAACAACATCGAGAAAGAAAATAAAGATACTCTTTGAGCTCTCAGTTTTGTCATTGCCCACCTTTCAGTCAGAGACCTGTGTGAGTTTTGCTCTTGAACATTTTTTATTTTCTGTTTGCCGAAGTAACGGCATATAACCTTGGCAAACGGAAGGAACACACAAACATACTTACAACGCATCTAAAGCTGATGTAATTTATTTGGCAATTGTGTTCCCACAATTAATGTGAATGAGAATTTCATCATTTTGTGGTTAATCGAGAAAAATAATATGAAAATGTTTCAAGATAAAACAATAATCATTTTTAATAGATTACTAGCTGAGGCCGGCCGACCCGCTACGCGCGCCTTCATTACGCAAAAAATATGTTTCTTAGAAAATTTTGAAAACTTTTTAATTTTACAGATTTTTTCTTCAAAAACCTTTGAGAAATATAGCTACTAAAACTACCTAAAATACCTATGGTCTCGAGGGAGGAAAGGTTAAAAAATAATGTCATAATATACAACCGCGATTAAATTCCTATATTTTATTTTTCTTTATTCAAAGGACTGATAGTCTTTATAACATAGATAAATACTATATGATCAACTTTGACCAATCAGCCCTCTCTTTACTCGCGTTGGCTTTTCCATTAAGTTGATGCGATTGTTAACGGCCAATAGATGGCACTTAATTAAATTTCAGTGCTAATCGCTTGGAATTGCATATGGCATATAACATTTGCCACCATGTGGTTCTTGCTTTTAAATGACTATGTGACTACCAATTAAATAGTCATCATTTAATCTATACGATTTTCTGGTCCAAAGACCTGATCTATACAAAACCACCCGGTTCGACATCTTGCGAGGAAATTAGGACATATTTTGTGATAATTTCCCCCACAATAATGGTGGCGACACTTCTTAGTAATTAAACCATGCAAAAAGTGTTGCCCAGCGGCACGTCGTTTAGACTTGTCTAGGAAAGAAACGTCCCTTTTCGATGAGCTAAAACTTGAATCGGACAAAACTAATTGAAATATATTCCTGCTGTTCCAGAGGTGACTGCTGCGGCGCTAAGGTTTGCATCTCTGTCAATGACGCTGTTTCAGAAAGCGGTCTTGTTTATTTCAGCACTATCCAGTGCAAGTTAGATATACTCACTTGAGTTTCAGTGCAGTGTAAAGGTAACGATGGAGGAGGATGTAGGCCACCGTAGCGCTGAGGTTAGCATGTCCTCCTATGACGCTGAACGCATGGGTTCGAATCCCGGCGAGACCATCAAAAAATTTTCGGCGGTGGTTTTCCCCTCTAAATGCTGGCAACATTTGTGAGATACTATGTCATGTAAAAACTTCTCTCCAAAGAGGTGTCGCACTGCGGCACGCCATTCGGACTCGGCTATAAAAAGTAGCCCTTTATGATTGAGCTTAAACTTGAACCGGACTGCTCTCATTGATATATGGGAAGTTTGCCCCTTTTCCTTAGTGGATTGTTCATGGACAAAATTTGCAATTTTTTGCATAAGATTTGATAACATATCAGCAGCATCAAAAGACAAAAACAATTTTAAATTTGAGTATTAAGTTTTTTCCCAATGCTTTCGTTTAACTTCCAGTTATCAATTACAATGAACGCATAGTGGTTTAATGCCCTATCATCAAAAGTCCCTTTGAAGTTGTTTTATAACCAGATTTGTGGCGACATTCCATTTACGACTATTAGAAATTTGTTCTTGACATTCTAAGCAGATCTAGTAATAGAAGTCATACTGGAACTACAGCGTTTGTAATCAAATTATGGAGGCCACCGTAGCGCAGAGGTTAGCATGTCCGCCTATGATGCTGAACGCCTAGATTCAAATCTTGACATGAGCAGTAGAAAAAATGTTTAGCTGGTGCTGGCGTCATTTGTAATGTACTTTGTAAAAACTTCTCCATGAAGAGGAGTCGCACTGCGGTACGCCGTTTGGACTGAGCTATAAAAAGGAGGACCCTTATCATTGAGCTTAAACTTGAATCTGACTGCACTCATTGATATGTGAGAAGTTTACCCCCAGTCTTTAATGGAATGTTCATGGGCAAATTTGCATTTGCAATCTAAATATCCTCATGACATATTGCACAGTTACTCCTTTTTTTATTAGTTTTTTTTAGGATTACTAACCACCTTTAATAAATTTTTTGAAGTACTCTTTGCGATATGAAACCATACGTTCTATGTAACAGCTGTTTATGTACCCTCATTCGCGTCATAATAATCTACAAAAACTCCGTGTACAATAAAGAACTAGGAGTACTACGCATCGAATATTTTTATGAACTATAATTGCGATTGAATATGACGACGATATGTCAAATAATTCATATAATATGAATATATATGCATATATATTTGTTCCCAATTTAATATATAAAGCATTTCAGTACAAACAAAAAAAAAATAATGACCCATTCCTTCTGTTTGGCCCCATCTAGCCAGCCATTCATATTCCATATGGAGGAAATTAGTTTTATTTGATTTTTTTTTTGGTGTTTCATCAACACTTGTGGGCTTTCTTAAAATAAACCATGTTTGTATATTTCACCCCGTCTCGAACTCTCACTCTATTGGCACTCAATCAGACCACCCACATAGAATATTATACTAATAATATCACCACAAATGCCATAAACGAACGAAGATAAAGACCGCATAGAACTCATGAATAACTGTTTGAGGGGGGTAATCAATTGACTTTATCACTAAATCTAAAGTTATTATTATTAATAAATGTATATCTTGCGGTGCGGCTCTCTAATGAAGTGACAAAATCAAAATTAGATTTGAATTAATTTTTGCTGTTCTTTTGTTCGTCACACTGCCATTGCCACTTGCCGCTATTGGCCCAAAGCCAACTCAAGCACCAAACCCCTCATGGTAAATGGCCAATAAATGATAAACACGATTATCACCTGATTGGGCTGACGTAGTCCACAACGAAGATTGTTGTGATTTTAATAACGCTATAGCCCAAAACGAAAATAGATTGGTTATCGCCTGTTTTTAACTGCTTTGGGCAACTGCATAGAAAATGCAAAATAAATAAATACATTACGACAAAAATTTCCCAAAAACTATAAAACTTTTCCTCTGGTCTAGAAAAATAAAATTTCCCACTTTTTTCACCCCTATTCTCCTGCTGGGGAGATAAGATAAATGTCATATGCATAGCTATAGAGAACAGCTACATTATTGTGTGTTTGTGCGTTTGGATGATTCTTAAAGAGTTTCTTTACAAATACCTTGACACTTATTACATATGGGTGTTGGGCCTTTGGGGCAGACTACAAGATAGACGGGCAATGGCAGACACAGTGTGTATGTTTGTACTTTGTACCTAAATTCTAGAGTGTGCACGAGTATCAGCACCAACAAATCGGACTGCCCGCCCGCCCGTCAGACAGCAATTTAGTCAGAAGTTGACATTCATAGTTACACTGAATCCACAACGATACGCACATATATAGCACGCACCAACATCGTGATCAGTTTTGTAAAACATTTCGAACGTACATAATTTACACTTGGCCAGCCAACCAACCAGTCTGTCTGTCAGACAGTCAGACAGCCACTCAGCCACTAGCCACATAGTACCATTATTATTGATAACAATGACGCGATATAGCGCACTGAACACTATCCAAATACGTATAAGTAGTGTACATACATACCAACCATGTCCCTTTTACGATGCTTCATTTACAACGCAAAGGAAATGTGCAGCGAAATTAGGAAAACTCTCTAATGATGTTTAATGACACCTAATTCCCAGCAATACCTGAACGTCGACGGCTTAAAGAGCACAAGAGCGACAAGTGGTAGTTTCAAGTGATTACTACGACAACAATGACCTAGTCTGGCGTAAAATTATTGAACATTAACGATCGCTTAGGGGAGGGGAAAACACCTTTTCAATTACTGTTATAGCCAATTGAATTTGCACTTGGGGTATCTTAGCAAATAATTCATGATAAATGTCAGCTCTTATATATTTAATTATACTTATCGTCACCCAACATCCTATGATGCAGTATAGGAAATCCATTTTTTTTCAAAGTAGTATTTATTCGATTTTTTACGGGACTTTATAGTTTTTGATCTTTACTCATGTTTTTCAAATAACAGCCATTAAAAAAACATCAAACAACCTTGGGAACATTTAAAAACAATGTAATTAATAAAACAATGTAGGAACAGAATTCCAAACGTTGCTAATATAATTATTAGGAAATATTTAAATCATTATATATTTCATTCAATAAAAAAAATTATCACAGCCGTTCATTATTAATAATCTAGGAGACATTGCTACATTTAAGTTTTAGAAATATTGGGTTGCCCAAAAAGTAATTGCGGATTTTTCATATAGTCGGCGTTGACAAATTTTTTCACGGCTTGTGACTCTGTAATTGCATTCTTTCTTCTGTCAGTTATCAGCTGTTACTTTTAGCTTGCTTTAGAAAAAAAGTGTAAAAAAGTATATTTAATTAAAGTTTATTCTAAGTTTTATTAAAAATGCATTTACTTTCTTTTAAAAAATCCGCAATTACTTTTTGGGCAACCCAATATAATGTCTAACAAAACTTCAAACATGGCTATGAAGTATCTCCTAAATTCAATGTATTTGAAAATTTGCCTGCGAATATCTTCTTAAAGAACAGCGGGGAGATTAAAGTTTAAGCTCAATGGCAGTACAATTCAGTCGAGCCTGACAATAGCAGCCCTATTCTGAATAACAATTCCCAGGGAGTTTATTCCCCACTACCTTTTACCATATTCTGAATAAAAATTTACTGGGAATTTTTTTTCCTAGTCCCTTTTCCCTTTTTCCAAACAAACTTCGAAAAAGGGAAACATTTCCAGGGAAAAAAGTAGCTATTCTGAATCGATATTAAAGGGAGAATGAGACGATAAAAATTAGGAGTTAGATTAAAAAATGTTTTATTGTTTTTTTAAAAAATACTACTTCTTATTTTTTCCAAAAAATAACAGTCAAATGTTTAGCCAAAATAAAACAGCTGAAGCAATACAGCTGTTTTCGAAAATTCGAAATTGCCTCTCCCAAAATTTTTCTCTCCCCTTTCAATCAGAATAGGAGAATTTTATTCGAGGGAGAAATTAATTACCTGGGAGTTTATTCCTACACTTTTTTATAGCTGAATGAGCCGAACTGTGTGCCTTTTAGCAACTTCGCTTTGTACAAAAGTGAGGAGATAACCACCCTGAGAAATTTTTCTGATGTTCTTGCCAGGATCGAATCCAGGACTTCAGAATTATAGGTGGAGTTTTGAAGAACAGTGGCTAGAGCAACTTCTTTTCCTATTGAAGGTGCACCCAGTTTAGGTGCATGAACGTTTTTTCTTTTGTCAAAAATCGTGTGGATCTTGAAATTAGCTATACGTTAACCAGGTGACCCGGAACCATATCTAATGAGGAACTATGGAGAAGTCTCAACAGCGTAATGTCAACACCGTGACCAAGATGAGGAAATATGGCTGGATCGAATACACTCTACGATGATTCCCTCATACTGCACTGGCCTGGAACCCACAAGGGGTACGACGACGTGAAAGACCACAGGCGATATGGCGCCAAAACCGGCAAATTGATTAACGAATAAGGACTAATAGCTCATAACAGAAATAACCTTAAGCTTCTATTTTGGAGTATGGAATAAGTAATAATAACCAAAATGCAAAATTTTCACATATCAATGAGTGCAGTCCGATTCAAGTTTAAGCTCAGTGATAAGGTGCCTCCTTTTTATAGCCGAGTCCGAACGGGGTGCCGCAGTGCGACACCTCTTTGGAGAGAAGGTTTACATGAAGGGGAAAAACCACCGCTGAAAATGTATCTGACGGTCTAGCCAAGATGCGAACCCAGGCGTTCAGCGTCATAGGCGGACATTCTTACCTCTGCGCTACGGTGGCCTCCAGGTACTAGTAAATAATAATAACCAGGTGCTAGTAAATAAATCCAGCTATCTAAGAAAGTATACCGACTACGTCTGAGTTGGAATCTTGATGAGAATAAATGAAAAATAGTTTCATTTAGACAATTGTGAGTATTTTTGAGCAATGTAAATCTTTTCTACAAATTAGTGTTCGTCAGTCATATGCACTTCGGACTCGGCTCACACATCTGGTACCAAGCGTACCAGAATTAAGACTCTGATCCCACCTGCTAATCCAAACTAATACCAGTTGTACCGTTGTCATGGTCTTAAACCTACTCCACCCAAAATAGTTCTTAAGAAGGTTGAGTGTCATCAGCAAAGTAGGTCAGTTTCACTAACCTCAAAAACGTTTTAATTCAAGTATAAGCAAATGTTCTTCATTTTTCGCCTCGTAAAGCAATGACGGCCGTCATGGAAATAACATTTGCTGCAACCCAAAATAAGTCACTTCAAGGTCATAAACATCTTAGATGGTCAACAAACACAAAAACAAAACTCTGCTAACGATATTTGTTATAAATAGCTCATCAATCGCCCGATAGATAGGTACATGGTCGATGAAAATCATTAGCACTGACCTACACAGCACTTTCATTGCCAATGCCATCGGCCCACTCATGCAACAGCATATTGAGAATGAAACCATGGTAAAACTATGGGACAATACACTCGCTCAATGTGGGGTGATTGCAACAGCAATGGTTATCTAAGATAAAGGCTCTTATTGTCTAAACAAGTGCTTCTTCAAATGGTTATGCAATTTTCCAAGCCACATAACAAAATTTTATTTTCGACCCCACAGTTCGCCACCCAGCAGTCAGCCGGCAATAAATGAAATGCACATTGTTTGTGTTTGTCACAAGCCGTGCAATTGGAATAAAGTGAAATAAACACGAAAACTTGATTATTTTTAGAAGTTACTTTCATAGTTTAATTGCATTACCCAACAAAGGAGACGACAATGGGACCATTAAATCATCGAATGAATGAGACTTAATCTAAGTCACTTTATATCAATTAGAACCGAAATAAGCCAGAACGAACACGTAACTGAGACCACATCATCTTTCTCTAAAGAATTGTGGTTCCCATGTTAACACAGGCGTTTAATTTTAACATTTCTCCATAAGCCGGAGGGTTCTTCATTGTTGTCATCATCATCATCATTGCTATTTGAAGACGAATATTCATTCATCTCATTACCATTGTATGTGTCCAAAGCGTGCGATTGTTATTTCGAGGCATCCAGCCAACCAACCAGCCATGGTGATGATGAACAGCAGAGAAAAACACGCCACTTTTTTGTTTGGCAGCAGACAAAAAGTCGTCTCATGTGGCTTTATTACTCTTGCCCAGATCCCAAGAAAGCAGTATGTGGATGTGGTGGAGGGAGGGGGGATATTTGAGTGGGCTAACTTCAATTTGCGATTATTTGAAACAAAGCTTTAAGCTTAAAGAGGGGATTGTTTGCTGGAGGCTAACAGTTTGCCCGCACAAACACATAGCAGTGACGCAAGCAGCTTTTTGGGGGCCAAACAAACAACGTTGCATGAATTCAATTGCCTCTCTCTTTTCTCTGCCTCCTCCTCAGTTTAGAAACAATAGATAGATGTTACACATCAGTTGTCGTCGGGTGTTTGTAATATTATCCAATTCATTGATTTCAAACCGGGGAGTTTTGTTGGCCATTTTATAAACCGGTAACTTTTCTTACATCTCTGCAAGAGAGTTGCCACTGTGTTTTTATTGCAAAATGTTATAACAACAAAAATTATCCGTTTTTTTTTTGTTTTTGTTTTTGTTTTCTTCTCCACTGACAGTCAAATTTAATGGTACGATGATTGCTGAGAGCGGTTAATACAACGGAGAAAATAAAAGAAATTTTGTCAGCTGTTCGTAATGGCTCATGCGCTCTCTGCACAAAGAATACAACATGAAAATCGGCTGATTTTAGGGTGGCCAATGTGTTGCAAGGGGCAGGGATTAAAGAGCACATACCAGAAAACGTCCGATGTAGTATGTACAGCACAGTCCAACACACCGCATATTTCTTTTCTTTTTTACGTTTTTTGTTTAACAAACACAGCGAGGGGATAGGAGGTACGATGATCGAACGGGTGGTTGCAGTTTTGTGTTTTTTTTTTCTCTAGTACAGAATCGGCTGATGTCTGCTTGTTTTCTTTTGTTGTTGTGTTTTTAGGGTGGCAATGGTGGTGGTTGACCTGATTTTATTTTTACCTTATGCCCACACGAGAGACAGGCTGAGCTTGGTGGCACTGCCTCTGTTAGCGTTGGTCTCTGGCATCGGCGACTGGCACAGTGGTATTTCGGTGCTTACCACAAACAAGTAAGTCTTCATCCATAACATTTATCGTATGATGCTGTTGCTTGCAGCTTGCTTGCTTGCCACAATGGGCCTCCAGGAATTGTGAAACATTTATGGTAAATGCAAAAACAGGCACAGTATCAGTACCCAGCGCCACAATAGATAATAACATTTGATAATGGTCATCAGCAATAGCCTTACTGATGGGGAAATGTAACAATGAATGGTGTTGTTTACAGCAGCGAAACAAAAACACAACCTGTTTCCAATGCTGTTGCAATTTTCAATAAAAACCAATATTTCAAAATTGTTGACTATCATTACAATATCAATAATTTCAAAGAATCAGCATCACTGTTCATTGGTGCAGCAGTATAATATCAGCGCTTGAGTACACAAATTGCATTTGTTTAAAATCGTAATTTTGCGCTATCTGAACGTTTAGAGAACTTAAACTGTAAAGGAACTAGATCTGGCTTAGGATCGATTTGAACCATACTTATATGGATGTAGGAATTCAGAATAGAGAATTAAATTGCAAATTTTGCCCATGAACATTCCGTTAACGAACAGGGGCAAACTGCTTACATATCAATTACTGCTGACCTATTAAAGTTTAAGCTGATTGATAGGGGCCTCCTTTTTATAGCCGAGACCGAACGGTGTGCCGCAGTGCGACACCTTTCAGTAATAATTCAATAAAATGGTCATTTGTTAACCGATTCTAACAAAATTTTGCAGGAAGGATTTTCTTATGACTCTCAATATTACTGGTGAATTCCATGGAAATTGGTTCACATTTAGATATAGCTCTTATAAATATATATATATCGCCCAATTTTAACTTCTAGAGTCGCAGCAAGCGCATTTATTGACCCATCTTGCCAACACTTCCCTCGACGACTACCACATTATCTGAGAAGTTTGCTCGAATTCGGTCAGATTTTGGGTAATTTGCCATACTGTTGTCATTTTTCAACCGTAGTGTTTACAGTTTGAATATATTTGCTCGCCGAAGTCCATCAAAATTGCTTCAGAATTGGATATAGGTCCCACATTGTACTTGTTGGGTAGGTGTAGGGTATTATACAGTCGGCACCGCCCGACTTTTGCCCTTCCTTACAGGTTTTTACATTCCACAAGCCAACTTGCATGAACCTAAACTGTACCACTTTTATGATATTAGGAAGACCAAGCAGGCCGTATATCTTGTACTTGGTCTTTGAATCAAATGGAGAGATGTGTTTATATTGATGGGGGGAACTATATTTGGTATGGATTTTTTAAATCACAACGAAACATCACGTCAAACTTTTGTCAAATTGAATAAGAATTACTCAAATCTGGAAATCGGTTTAAATGGGAATATATAGCACCCATAACATGGAATAAATTGTATTTTGGCTAAATTTTGAACGCACATCCTCTCGCATTTGAAAGTTAGCGTTGATACTTTGGCAGTAGAAGGACGGACATACTTGGATCAGTATAACAAAGGGAAAGACATACTTATTATTACCCGTATTCTAAAGAAAGCACCTTTTTCCTACGCCAATGGCCTGGCTACAAATCTAATTCATAACAATAATAAAAATTTGTGTTATTTGCAACTGCAATTTTATAATGAAATTCACATTTCATAAATTTTTAGTCATTACTACAAAAATTATGTAAATGTTATGTAAGCCATTAATCAATAAGATTGAATTCATGTGCTTTACATTGTCATCTGAGGAATAGGTAGTTGTAAGAAATTATCAGCTAAGAGATGCTGACTCGCCGTTCATTATCACCCGCTTTTTGTATATCTTTTTTGCATTTTTGCCTTAATAGTGGTTAACTTTGTGACTAACTGCCTTTGCTGGCAGAAATTCATTTGCGGTTTTTCCTATAATACCTGATATTTGTTTATGCATAAAAACTACCTCTACCTACAAAGATATGTATGTCAAAGTGGTTGCCTTTCGATAATAATGACATTGGTGTGTTGAAAATTTCTTATCGCCTTTATGACTAATTACCTAATTAGAGTGAATATGTCCATAATCAGCAAGTCATAGATGGAATCGTATGATGTTTTGATTTTTTAAAGGGTTTTTTTTTGCAAACGATGACACACACCAATAGTATTCCCAATGGTAGGGTTAACGTCATAAGCCAATATTCTAGAAACTTAGGAAATAACAACAAGAAGGTAACACAAATGGATGGTCAAGGCAAAGGTAATAATATTGAGAAAAGCATTTTAAATTATCTGTAAAAGACAAAATTTAACTTTTAAATTTGCCCAGAAATATTGATAAGAAATATGAATGGTTGACACAAAGTACCTTCATTTTGGTCATAACCAAACAGCATGCAACACCTTACACCTTATGTAAATCTAAAATACTAAACTACAGACACTAAGAAGTGGTGTTCAAAACAATTTAAGAACTTCCATTGCTTCAATATAAGATTTCCAAGGAAAATCAATAAAAATGATCGAAGTTTAAAGTATAAAGTAAGACATAATGTTTTTCTTGGCCTCCCTAACGGCTTTTACCTCTTATATTTGAATTTATGGCAAAAAGTAATCAAAGAACATATCGTTTTACAAGCATGGTCAGACGGTTATTGATTGTAAAATTTATAACGCTTTGCTACTGTTTATGCCGATAATAACGATGTTATTGAATTTCGATATAAACCCAAGTTCAAAAACCTGTGCAAGTAGTAATAGTGCGAAACTTACATTATCTGAATAGGTAAGTCCTTCATGATCAAAAGCTAAACTAAAAGCATTATCCACAAGCCAAATATAAAAGTCTTGACTATGTTGCACTTGGGGTATTTGGAAGAAAAACTCTTCGTAAAATCTATCGTAGTTACACGCATCAAAATACAACGGCTACGTTGGCTAGGTCATGTTGTCAAAATGGATGAAGAAGCTCCAGCAAAGAAATCTTTTGAAGGCAAACACGGTGGTACACGCAAACCGGGAAAACCAAAAGCCCGATGGAAAGATCGAGTGGTGGGAGACATCTTGAAACTTGGTGTCAGAGATTTTAGAATGAGCGCAGAAGATCGAGGCGCTTGGAACGCTATTCTACGTTTGGTTAGAGGAACAAATATTCTATCATAGCCAAATAAAGTAAAGTAAAGCAAGTAAAATCTATCGTTACCACTCATAGAAATATTATTGACCTCGCTTTAAAATAATGACTTATTCATAGCAATACATCCGGCATTACCAGTAATGCAAAGCAAAATAATAAATAAGAACTACTAAAGTTGTTTACCAATGAGAAACCGGAAAACGTGCGAATAAGTACTTACTTCACAGGACATCGTCGTTAAAAAGTAATTAAGGTATGCTTGGGTGTAAGTAGTTGATACATTTTGAGTTTTCTTCAAGTGTATGGAAGAATATATTTGGTCCCATGGGGCCATTGCACCCATATTCTGAGGTGTAATGATATGATATAACGATGCCATAAATAGACGTCGTCAAAGTGCTGCTAAAGTGATAGTGTAGTTTAATAGATCACATTTCAAGCATTTGAAAACAAACATTTTCCTAAAACCTAGGAAATTATCCCAAAAACTTCCTGATGCTCATGAATGCAGCAATAGGCACAAATGCAGTATTATAGGTTGTTAAAGAAATCCAACAAATTGATATGATTATAAAGGAATTAGCAGAGAGGAGGCGATTTAGATTGCAGGAAATATTAGGTTATCTATTACAATGGTGTGGCCAGGATGCCAACCCAGGCGATCACCATCAATGACATACATGTTAACCTCCAGGTTATCTATTAGACATTGTCTTTTTTTTGCGGCATTCACCAAGACAGAATTTCAAATAGGAAGTGCTGTAGAAAGGATTATAAAAACTTGGAGTGCACGAGAAAAAACTTCTTGAAGTAAATAAGAACAACTCTATAATAAATAAATTTTGCCCATGAAAATTCCACTAAGGAATAGGGGCAAACTTCTCACATATCAATGAGTGCAGTCCGATTCAAGCTTTTAAGCTCAATGATAAGGGGCCTCCTTTTTTAAAGCCGAGTCCGAACAGCGGCGACACCGAGAGAAGTTTTACATGGCATAGTATCTCACAAATGTCACCATCATTAGGGGGGGAAAACCACCGCTGAAAATTTTTTCTAATGGTATCACCAGGATTCAAACCCAGGCATTCAGCGTCATAGACAGATATGCTAACCTCTGCGCTGCGGTGAAACAACTCTACATGGGCTTAAATTGACATGTCATAAGATATCTACATACCGTGTTAGAGAGCCTTAATTCGTCAAAAGCAGTCTTTCCTAAACTAATCTGGCTAATGACGGAACCTATGGATTCGCTGCAATTACATTCCTGAGCTAGACGGGCATCCAACTGATCTTTCTGTTTATAGGAGAATCAGCAGAGAGCTTAGTATAGCAGTTTAGATAGTGGAATCTATAGTGGGAGGTGTAGCACATGTATGAGTATCTACATCAGAGGAGTGACATACAGATGTGTCCTAGAAGACCCCAACATGACACTATAAATGCATACAAATTTCTGAATCTTTCAAAACCATGATCAGCTAAAATAACTGCAGCTGCTAAGTTAGTGTAGCGTTTAAATCATAGGGCACAAGCATAATTCCAAGCTGTTGAGTCGTTGTGTTAAAGTTTTATTTTGTCTGCAAAGGCTTAATAAACTGAATTTATTTTGGGGAAATTTCTCCTCATGGCAGTTTCAAAAGGTTGGCCTCTATCCTGCTCATATATTTGGAATCCATAACTTTTTCAAAAATCTTAAATGAAAATATGGCTTATATAAGAAATAAAAATTCCATAATAGGTATCTAACCTATGTATAAGGAAAAATGTACTTCTCCACATCATCATGGAAGAGATTATGGCAGTGTTATGCACATTCTTCCACATTGTTTTGTGTACATATGTATGCTGCTACATGGCTCATGTTCGTTTGTATACAAATATTTTGTTTTTTTTTTCTCTACTGTACCTCCCCGCCTGTGAATGTGCTGACGGTACACAGCGGCCAGCAAACTGTGAGGACGCCTGTCCAACAGACATTTGTTTCTAAATAAAAAATAAAGCAAGTTGCTGGTGGCATGAGTTCATTCTGTTCGGTTCAGTTCTGTTTCTCTAAGCTATGGAGGGATTTTGCAAAATGAACCGAGACTGATTTGATTAAATCAAATGAAATGAAAGTGAATGTATGGGGGTCGGTGTTTTGAAGAGGCGTAATGCAGTCGCAGCCTCCTCTCTGGCAGTAAGGGGATTTTCCAGCGTCTGGAAATTTACAAAGCAATAAAAATAATAAAAGTTATTATTTACACTGATCTTCACAATAAAAAAAAAAAAAACATAATCGAAAGTACCTTTTTTCCTTGCTAGGTGACGTCGACACCATCGTTGTAATTAATGAATCAACACACGGCAAAGGCATAGTTTAAGTCAAATCGAGTGTGAGAATCATTTGGGTCTGATGATGAAGGGGATGGTTTGATTGTGTCATATCATTTTGTTCACCGCTGCTACTGTTACTGCTAGCAGCATAACAACGTTTTGCGTTTCCCCAAAGCCAGTTGGAGAGGGGGTCGGTCGCAGTACACTAGGTGGGTTTGTTGGACGTACAACGTCAGCTGAGCGTTTTTGTGTTTGGTTTTCTTCTTCTGTTTTACTCCCCGCTCCGTATCGTACGATATTTTTGTTTGCTTTTGGTGAGTATGCTATTTTTTTTTATCGAAACAGATGATGATGAGTGCATAGCTTTAACAAGTAAGGGGGCATGGTGGAGGGAGGGGCCTTCAAACAGTGGGTAGAATTATTTTTTTGCGGTCAGTCTAAGCATTTTTTTTCTTTGCTAAAATTATGGCATATGAAGTGCCAGCCGGCAAGCGTAAGATTTCGCATATAAGCATTTGTTGGAGAGCCCAGCTCTGGCTCTGAGCTTGATTGTGCTACCAGTCACCAACCAACTTAGGTGGGTTACTGGGTTTTAACTTACTCTGTGGTCTGTGGTAGATCTGGCTAAGACTGTATGGGTATGGCCATTAAGCTCTTACAAAATTTTCAGAAAACAAAACACAGGCCAGTCAATCGAAAGAGAAAACTTGAGATTCAATGAGTTTTTGTCTTCGTGGGTTTTTTGGTGGTGTTAGAATTGGTTAGCCAACGAGCAAATGTTGGACATGTCAACAAATTTTCAGATTTCTTTTCATTAAAAATTCGTTTGGAATTATTTTAGTTAAATGCTTGGCTTTGTATCTCACATATCTCTTGCATGTTTGTTTGGTTTGGACTTACCGTGTGCTTTCTGTGTATCCACTCATTTTTCAGCTGCTGCTGCTGTTGGTGTAGCTGCTTCGATGGTGTTTAGTTTTTAGTTATTTTGAAATAATGAAAAACTTTTTACAATTTTTTTTCTCTAGGCACCTGTTTTGAGGTCAGTCTCAGTTTTCCGCCTTTTTCTGTCCTACTGACTTTTGTTCATTTATTTATGTTAAAGCAAAATTCTTGCAATTTTTCACTTTCACTTTTTTAAGGTGATTCTTTTCTTTTTTATTTAATTTCGTGAATTTGTTTCTGGTCTTACGAATTACGAAATATTTTTCTTATAATTGCTTGCTGGGGTGTGTATTAATATCCATTAACAAAACAGAGGTACTGTGTAGATGGAGAGCGATGATGTTTGAGATTTATTTGTTATCCACTATCCAACGCCCCACTCGCCGTTACGTGTATTGTGGTGTCGTGTCCGTGTTTTTTCTTCCGAATTCAGAACGAATTTTTGATATGTTTTTCAAGGTAAGTTTTACTCTGCGTTTTTTTACTAGTAAAGCGACGTTTTTTCCGTTCTTTTATTATTTTACCGATTAATTAAGAAGATCAGATCGAATCGAATCAAATGCTCCAAAAATTTTTCCGACAGTCCACTTACGGCAGTAGGTATAAACGCAAAATGACGTCTTTTGACAGCTGAGTTTGTTTATATACCACTACTGAGCAGCAGAGTACGAGGCCGAGACTTTTTCTCGGCAGCGCCGGTTTGACCAAAATCTTGAACGGTGGCGGCGGCTCATTGGCTGCGCCGATTGAAAAATTCAAATCGCCGACTGCATAAAAGTTTAATTTTTTGCAGATTTATCGTTTCATTTTGTATGTTGCAATAAAATTAGAGATGATTCCATGTACAATTAAAGGCGCTATTACACGGTGTGATATGTTAGGACATGTCACA
Source organism: Stomoxys calcitrans (assembly GCF_963082655.1). Lineage (NCBI taxonomy): Eukaryota > Metazoa > Arthropoda > Insecta > Diptera > Muscidae > Stomoxys > Stomoxys calcitrans. The sequence continues at coordinate 155,489,310 of NC_081556.1, read as the reverse complement.
TTTTGTATTCACATGTTAATGAAAATGTTTTCATGATTACTTTTTTTAGATAATAAATTTTGAAGCAAAAGAACTTGCTGATTTTATTCAGTAGAACATTCGCTCATTACCTATGAAACATTTTCACAAAAGTATCATCATTTTCACTGAGATTTTTTAATGTTTCAAAAAAATAATAATAATAACCGTGACATGCCGTGTAATAGAGCCTTAAATGGTAGTTTAAGATTTTAGAAAAAAATCACAACTGTATTATCTAGCATTTGACATTTAGATTTACAACAAAATCAAAACAAAGATATAAAATTGTTCTCAGCTGTTCGCATGACCTCATACTTTAAATGCATGCTGGTTGGAAACAGTGTTTCCTTGAACAAATTATCCAGATTTCCGTTTAGAAACTAGAGGGCAGAACACAAATCCAGTCAGGAAGCCATAAATTGACTTCGTTCAAAGAAGTGTGTATACCAAATTCCAATGGAGACCAGTATCTACAATTTGGTGTACCACCCATACCCTGGAACTGTTTTTTGTAGAACAATCCTTCCAGATTTCTGTTTTGAAACTTGAGGACAGGACACAAAATCCAGTCTTGAGGTCCGGAAAGGACTTGGTTCAAAAAAGTGTTTATGCCCAATTAGAAGGGAGATCAACACTTTTAATTGTGTACCGCACTTGCCCAAAACAGGGGCCGAATTACCTCATACGTGACCGAGTGCGCTTTCGTATCGAAGGAAATGTACAAAGTCCATTCTAGGGATCCCAAGTTGGGAAGGAAATTCATAAAAAGACAAATATTGGCACTAAATTTTGTGAATGTCATTGCAGGCATTCGCACAAATTGTAAAATGTAGTGCAAAATACTAACAAGTTAATCTCATTCACTATGAGTTGATAACGCATCATGATGAAACATACCGCGCATCATGATGCGTTATCAAATCGCGGTGAATGTATTACTTGTTAGCATGGGAGAGAAAGTAAACTTCCTGTTGTCTCTGTCGTACCCATTTTCGATTTTTACCTTCTTTTACCGATTGTTGATTGTTTTATAGCAGTGGCGGGCAAATACACACACTACACAAATTTTTATAGTTTTCAGGACCTGGCCCGAAGGGAAACGAATGATAGATGGTCACAAAGAGGGGGCTGTGAGCATACCAAAACTATGTGGCCTAATCTAGACATGAAAAGGTCTACAGCTTTGCTGTCATTGGCTAGAACAGTGTCCGTCACGACGGGTCACTGCCTAATCGGAAAACATGCTGAAAAACTAAAGGTTGCCAGCAACGACTTGCAGAAGCTGTGAGGACATTGAAGAAGAAGAGACTATAGAACAGCTTCTGTGTGTGTCCCGCACTAGCAGTTAGAAGGAGTTCCACTCAAGAGTCTCATTTCTTTGAGAACCTGTCTGATTTAGCGAATGTGAACATTCGCAAGTTATTGGGCTATTAAAAGCGATCCGGATGGTTCAACGGTAGGAACTAGAAGGTATCTTCTTTCTTCTGTTTCACAATGGACTAAAACGTCCGAGTGAGTCTGATGGCAGACTGCCACTTAAACCTAACCTATAATTGTTCAGAATTTCAACGAAAGTTTGAATTTTATTGTATTTTTTTTATCAAAATCAAAACAAAAAAATCTTTTTAGTAAGTTTCTACTTCACCCACCTGTTACCTTCTTGTTTTAAATAATAATCTGCAAAATGTTTGCAATTTTTTCGAAATATTCTTTTTATTAATCATTTTTGAATAGCAATCATGTTGTTTGGTTCATTGTTGTGTGTGTTTGTGTGGGTGAGTGTTATTGTGTGTTGTAATGCTTATTACAATAATTCATATTTTTGTTTTGTTCGGAATTTTTGCGGGTTTTTCTTGTTGTTGTAATTTTTTGGTTTTCAATTAAATTGGAACTTTGAGATGTTTTTGTTGTTGTCGGTTGTTTAAAGAACGGCAAACATTTAAACTTTAAAAAACTTGTTGTTGTCTCAATAAAGAAAATGACAAAAAATGGGAAAATATTTGATAATTATTGAATTTTTTCTTAAGAGGCGTGTGTTTTCCTTTGGGGCAATATTGGTTTTCTGCGTAGTTTTTTGCACATGTATGAAATTGTATTGTTGGCTTATAGACAAACTTCTTTCTTTTTGAAACCATGGTCTAACCAAAAAACACATAACGAACTGTGTGGTGGTCTCTGTCTTAGATTTGGGAGATATTTTTTCAAGGGGTTGAATTTTTTATGTTGAAAAGAAAAACAAAATAAATCAATTTAGGAGATTTTGTGTGGTATTGTAATCTTTATTTTCGTTTTTTTTTTATAAATCTTGCCTAACTACAAAACATAGAGTAGTGAAAAAAAAAATTAAAATGGAACGATTTTTGTTTTAGCATTGTTGGTTGGGTGCTGTTGTCATGGAAAGTGGAACATGAATATCGGTTTTATTTTCGATGTTAATTTCTTACTGGGATATTCAAACATAAGTTGATTTTTTCTTTGGAAAAAACGGTTTTTAGCCATTCAATATATTTATCGTTTTAAAGAGTGGTGTAAATAACATTTTTTTATTTGTGTTTTGTTTTTTAATTTGAAAATTTGATAAACAAAATTGCTTGTGGTTATTATTTTTTTGTTTGACTTTTGTTGAATTAATTTTCAATTATTGTTGCTGTTGGTTTTTCGTTTTTGGTTGTTCTAGCTTAGGAGGAGATGAAAGGGTAGTTTCGCAATAGTTTTGTGTTAATAGTGTGTAGTTTGAAGCATTTAGTTTTGTTTCATTTTAAATTTTAGATTGGTTTTCAATTTTTGTTGTTGATTTATTAATAAAAAATTATATTAATTTTGTGTTTTTTTTTTGTTTTTTGCTTTATAATTATATCATGTTTCATTAAAGTTATTATTATAATAATATATGTTAACATTGCATTTACTTGTAACTGTTCTTCATAAAAAAATGTGGAAACTAATCTTATACTTCGGTTCACATACCAGCGATTTGGGAAAAATTCTCAGGGGCTTTCTTCTTTCTACTTAAGGGTCCTTTGTTTGGGACCAGCATCCTATCTCCCTGGCCAGGCTATGAAGCTAGATTTCAGTTATTTTAGTCCTATACAAAGCCACCCATTATCTGTGGGCTACCTTTCCTATATATTCTTTTTATATAAAAGTTGTGTAATATATGTCTTTTTTTCATTTATTTTTCAATTTATTAAGTATAAGCTTGCCTCTTAATTATAGTTTTTTTTTGTTTTGTTTTTAGTTTTGTATTGTTCTTTTTTTTTTGTTTTTAATATCAAATATTAAATATATGTATGTTGTATATATATGTAAATATGATGAAGAGCGCCATTTTTTTTTTAATTTAATTTGTAACAGATAGGGTATAGAATTTGAAATCGAGCGACATCTCTAAAGAGCGAGTGAAAGTGAGAAAGAAGAGGGATTGACAGAGATTGACAGACAGTTAGTTAGCTAGCGAGCGAAAGTTTTGCTGTTGTTAGTTTTTTTTCTGTTGTAATATATATTAAATTTTGTAATTGTTTTTTTTTTTCTTGTTTTTAATTTATATTTGTATGTGTATAATTTAAAAAGTCATCATATAGTATTTACGCTTTTATTTATTTTTTATTTTGTTTGTAGAGAACAAATGTTGATGCACTGCTTTTTTGTGTTTTTGTTTTTCTTCTTTTAAATTATCGCTGCTTAATCCATAAGTTTAGAATGAATAAATTGCAATTCAATTGTTAAAATATACATATATATGTATATATATATATACGATTTTTGATAATAATTTTACTTATAATTTATTTGTAGTAATTTAATTTATTCTTCATACAGTATAAATTTATATCACTTAATATATTTCTGTTTTCGGTTTTTCTTTTTAATTTTAAGAGATGAGAAAAATTGCTTTATGAGTGAGAGTAGTTTCAATATTTTCTTCTTCTTACTCAGAGAACTGTAAATCTTTGCACAACTAATAAAAACTATGTTCTCTTTAAGGGGCTGTTCACATTTACCAGCGTATTCACAAAACTTGATGAAGCCTTAAAATAGGTTTAAGGCCTGGTTTCGCTCTCGTAAACTTACTGTAAATGTAGGAAAACGTGTCAGCTGTTTTCAGACCCTTAATCGGCACATCGGTCTATATGACAGCTATATCCAAATACAGTACGATCTTTAACATATTTGGGTCGGATAGCGGATAAAAAATAAAGCTTTTATTCGCTTCAGACCCTTTATCGGGATATCGGTCTGTATGACAACTATATCTAAATATAGTCCGATCCGAACCATATTTGGGATGGATGTCGGAAGAACAAAGACTACCCTCTGTTTCAAATTTCAGCCAAATCGGGTAATAAATAAAGCTTTTATGGGCTTTAGACCCTTTATCGGCAGATCGGTATGTATGGCAGCTATATCTAATACAGTCCGATCTGAACCATATTTCAAATATCAGCGAAATCGGATGAAAAATAAAGCATTTATAGGCATTAGACCCTTTTGTCAGAAAATCGGTCTATATAGCAGCTATATCCCAATATGGTCCGATTTGGCCCGTTCAAGAACTTAACCAGCGTGCATCAAAAAGACGCATCTGTACCACATTTCAGCTCAATATCTCAATTTTGAAGGCTGTAGAGTGATTACAGACAGATTACAGGACAGACACACGGACATCGTTAAATCGTCTTAGAATTTTACAACGATCCGAAATATTTATAGTTTGTAGGGTCGAAAATAAATATTTCGATGTGTTGCAAACGGAATGACTAAATGAATATACCCACTATCCTGCGGTGGTGGGTATAAAAATGTATGTTTAAAAAACTGCTATTCTCCTATTCTATTTCTCTTTGGAGTTTATTACAATTATTGTTAATAATTAAGGTTGAATGGGTAGCCCACCATGAAAAGTTTGGTCAGTAAAAGTGAGACATATGTGATAACAAGAAGATATAAGGGGGTAAGCACCAATACGGTGCCGTCGTAACGGCTAATCCATGTTAGCACAATGTCGTAAAACTGGGGTCTATTCACACACTCCGCCAGGCACTTCTACCACACTGTACTAGAGCAAATTGTAAATCCCTTCCCAGAATTTCTGTGCGTCATATCGTTATGGCACATAGCTCTGCCTAAAATGTTGTGTGTGTCGTAGTATAGCCCCAATCCAGACCCTGTCTCCTGAAACCCTCCTCAGTCTGCCCCCCGCTTCCATAGTGTCCAGAAGGGAAACTTGGCCTTTTCTGTCTTCCCATGCGGGTCAGGGCGGTGACTCCTCTCTTCGTTGTTAAATGCCCTCTCAATATTCGAGAAGGCCGCCATCGTGTACTCCTTCAGTTGGAAAGACGTCTCAACATCTCGCATCACTGCGTGGAGGGCCGTCTTCTCTGACCTGCCCTTGAGTTATACCTGAAGTTCCTCGACGTCAGACCCCCTTTCACCTTCAAATCTTTTTTTGTTACAAAAAAGTTGTTTTGTTTGAAATGTCAAATGCTACGTTATATAATGAGCATAATTGCCTCGTTAAATTTACGATACATTTGTTCTACATTTACGAGAGTATAACCAGGCCTTTATCCTTTCAAAGTTACATTAACCCTTCAACGCATGGCCCTCGATTCTCTTGTCCGATTTTGATGAAATTTCACATTTTTATTATTTAGAGCGTTTAAATTGACATAGTAACTTTTCTAACAAACATTTTTTTTTTAAATTTAAAAAAATTAAAAAAAAAATATTTTTATTTTCCAAGCCACCATGTTTTTACAACAAAAAACCATTTTCTCAATATTTTATGACCATTTAGCGAAGAAAAGTGGATTTTATTGACTTTTACATTAAATCTCACCCGCTGCCAAAAGTAGTTGGCTTATCGCTGTAAATTTATTTTTTTAATATAGAAACCATCAAGTGCAACAAAATACTAAAACGGGTTCCGGAAATCTCACTCCTGAGAACATTTTTCGTTGATAAACCCAACTTGAATCGGAAAGCACTCATTGATGTATGAAAACTTTGCCCCGCTCGGTTCCTGGGCAAATTTTTTCTCTACTCCCAAATGTCTTTCTTTTGAGCCCCATATTACTGTATCGGTAAATATTTCGGGTTTAGGGGGTATTTCGGCGGTTGTCATTTGGCCATCAAAGTAAATATAAGATTCGTGCTCTACTTTCAGAAACATTTCGTACGAGTCCCATAATGTCATGATCGGTAAATAAGTTGTGTTTGAAGGTGGGATGGACCCCAGGGTCTTTGTCCCGAAAATTAATATACATTTCCCGAAAATCAATAAATATCCACCCCAAATAACTTTTATATAATAGGGGGTATTTTGGGGGTGGGCGGCTCCCAAACCCTTGTTTTGAGCTCCATATTGCTACAGTCGGAAATAAAATTCAGTTTAAGGGTGATTTAGGGCGTATCCCCAAAATTGGATATCAAATAGTTTTTTACTCTCAAATAACTTCATTTGAGTCCCATATTGCCATAATGGGTCAATTTATCTATTCGACGTATTTTTAGGAGGAAAAGAGCCATCTTGTTTCCCAAATATCTTTCATTGGAATCCTATATAGCCATGATCGGCTGATATTCCCATTCGGAGGTATTTGGGGGTGAGGCGACCTCCCATTACTTGGACCTAATTTTTTATGGCATATTTGTAATGTACTGCCGGATACTTTTCATTTGAGTCCCATATTGATAGGAACGTCGAATATTTCTGATGAGAGGAGTTTTTGGGTTGGGGGGTACTTGGACCCAAAATTTAATATGATTTCTAGTCTCCAATACCTTTCGTTTAATACCCATATAGTGCCCATCAATCCTCTTTTGGTTTTGGATGGCGTTTTTGGTGTAAGGGGAGGGTCAGCCATCATCCGATATCTAAAAATTATATAGCCTATGTTTCCTTTTTTTGATTCTACGGAACAAGCAAACAAACCGAGTCCCATATAGTCATGATGGGTCATATGCTCATTTGGGAAGATTTTGGGGGGTGGGGTGACCCCCTGCACTTTGATTTGATTTTGTATGCCAGATTCGTAATCTACTCCCGAATACCTCTAATTTGATATGGACGACCAATTTGGCTGTATTTAGACTTTTGGGGTTAGGGCGACCATATTTCTATAATACTCTTCAATACCTTTCATTTGATTTGATCCATATTGTTTTTATCGGTCCACTTGTGATTTTGGGTGATATTTTTAGGGTAACGGGGAGGGTGCGCCCCCTTCCGATATCAACAAATTATAAAGCATATTTCTTTTTCCTGACAATATTCGCAATCTTCTCCCGAATACCTTTCTTTTGAGTTCCCTATTGTCATGATCGTCATATAAACCTATTTTAAGCGGTTTTGGGGCCCCCAGGTACTTGGACCCAACTTTTATTATGATATTCGTACTCTACTCTTGAATACCTTTCATTTGAATCCCATATTGTCCCAAACGTTCCACTTTTATTTTTGGGGTAAGGGGGAGGGTCCGCCCCCTCCCGATATCAAAAAATTATATAGCCTATGTTTTCTTTCAGATCAACCTACATAATCTGTGAAAATATCAATGTAATCGGTTCAGCCGTTTTTGAGTCTATACGGAACAAACTGGCAAAAAACAATCACAAATTAAATTTTATATATAAGATAAGTTGGATGCGAAATTTTTTTACCATAAAAAACGGATTTTCGATCAATTTTATTAAAGTTCGGGGGAGAAATAAGATGCATCTTTTAAGCAGAACGTAGATGGCTACTTGAAAAAATTGGTCACATTTTTTTATCGAAATATGTAACATTTATAGTTGCTTAATTTTTCAATTTGTTTGCGTAAAATTTTATGGAATTAAAGTCCTTTAAAAAAATTGGTCACATTTTTTTTATCGAAATATGTAACATTTATAGTTGCTTAATTTTTCAATTTGTTTGCGTAAAATTTTATGGAAATAAAAGTCCTTTAAAACTAATTGACCGGCACAAACTATAACCTGTTACAATCATAAAACAAAAAATACTGAAGCTGATGCGCCAAAACTATCACTATATATAACTAAGATATCCGCAAAGACGACCACATTTTTAAGATTAGAATCGGCCTATTGAGAAGCAGTACAAAATTAAGCCCTGACTTTAGCCAAATATCACCGCCGATGGTCCAGTTCCCAAAAACCAGTAGCGATCGCAATTTTAGGCATCTTTATTAATTTCTCAGTGACAGAAGAATTTTGGCAATTTTCGATTTTGAAAAATTTTGGGGTGCCCCCCCCCCCCAGAAATAAAATCGTGGCTACGTCCCTGAATCAGACATTCGAAAGAGTTATATGCAAACAAGTCACAGGATTTTTTATCGCAATATTTTTCAATTGGTTCATCTGTCTTTAGATATAAACAGCCTACATCCTGCCCATAGTTTCTTGAACAAAGATTGCTAGCTCCCCTTTAAGAATATTGGTTATTATAAGGATAATTTATGCGTTCTTTTTTAATATTTTTCTTTTTTTTTTGCTTGAAATATTTTTTACATATACATCTTAGAGATTAAAATTAAAGTATTAATATATTAATTGATAAAAATCAGGGCAACATATTCAATATTCAAGTTAAAACGACTTAAGGATTATAATTTCCGTTAGAGTTTTAAAATATAAACGAAAAAGTTAAACACACTCAAATATGTCGTCTTTTCATTAGGTTTTTATTTTAATAGCAAATGTACTGTAAAATATGTTACTAGAAACAATGTTAACTTGATTTTTTTTTTGTTGTTCTTATATGCTTGATAGGAGAGGGGAAAACCCATTTACATGCATTCTTGGGGTTCAAAACCCAGCAGAAAGTGCCAATGGAGCCATAGCTACCTACATATGTTAATGGGCATGTTTTTTGGTTTCAAATTGGATGACTTAAGTATTATATTTCCTTTTTTTGGTTTTGAGGATGCAGGAGATTTTTGTTCTTTCGATTTAAATAACAACACATTTCGATAGTGATAGAGTTTAGTATAAATAGTGTAATGGCAATTAAACAGATAAACGGACTCTATGTGGAAGAAGAGGTGTTACTTTATCAAGTGGAGGGAGTAGATTAGCTTCGTTTCATTTTTGGTTTTTCACTTTTTTGAGGGGGTCAGGGATAGCTTGGGAAGGGGGGTGGGGGTTTGTTTTTAAAGAATTGCAGTTTATTTTAACCATATTTAACAAGGCATCAGTCTTTTAGCGGTTAATGTTATCATTTCCATGAAATATTTTCTCTAAAATTATTTCGGGTTTTCTTCGGGAAGTTGGGCGGTTTTCTAACTAACAAACTAAGTATTCCAGACGATTTTTTCCATTGTTTGTTTTAAATCTGCCCAGTTGTCCAACGAAAAAGTAGTTGAGTAGAGAACTACAAATCAGAAATTAAGGTAGCATTTTTTCTTTTTATCGCAAATTTCTACATTTGTTGACCACTACTTTCAGTCTCTTATTGTGAACGGAAGTTTTTAAGAAAATAAATATATTCGAGATTTTAACTTTATAAAAGAAATACACAAACTTGCTTAACAACAACAAAAACTAAAGTCCGTTTTCTGTTTAATGGTTTTTTTTTGAGTTTTTTTTTTTTTTAATTTAAATTTTTTTTTACATTTTTGTTTCAGTGTAGAGACATAATAATTGAACAAACAACGAGAGATTTCGAAGAAGACGAAGTAGAAATGCATTGTAGTGCGACTTTTATAGGCTTGGGGGATTGGGGGGGGTTGAGGATTGGAGCATTTATAAAAACTAATTGTAAAAAAAGTTCTCACAAAATACATACATAATTGATTTTCCAGTGGTTCTCTTACAAGTTTAAAATTAAAACTTTCTTTTTTTTTGTATTTCAATACAATTTTCGTTTATTTTAAAGCATAAAAACGTGTGGGATTTAGTTTAGTTGGTTTTAGAGAGATTGACTTTTTACATAGTTTTAGTTTTTGTCTTTTAGATTTTGGATTTTAGTTTTTTTTTTGGTTTTTATAAAAAATATAATTTATTGTATGTAGTTAGATGTAAATCGTGTAGTGTAGTGTAGTTTTGTGTTTTGCTTATTAGAGATAAAGTTGATCCATATTTGTATGTTTTATTAAAAAAACCAAAAATGTAGGCATGTGTGTGCCGATTTAATAAAATAATAATAATCGTAAATTTTATTTTTTAGAAAAATAATAAAAAAATTTTAAATAAATTTCTGCTTATATACGAAGCAAAAATCTAAGGTTTTTATTCTAAAAGCTATTTAAAAAATAAAAATATTCATAAAGGGGCCTGTAGTTTTACGGCCAGGAGTAAAATAGCGCTGCTAAGGCTAATAACAAGAAAACTCGTTGGTGTGAGCAAATGGAGGCAGCCGGTTGAACGCACCGGATTGACTCGATGGAAACCTCATCGGCAAGGGCTGCCGCCTCAGTGTACGTGTTCGTCTTTTTTCGTCATGGGAGAGGCACAACCCGGAGTGCCTTCTCCGCACATCCCGGAGTGCCTTCTCCGCATCTTGGTTCTGTTCGGTTTGCCAGAACTGCCTCCATCATCGGTCGGGGTCGGTGAGGTGTAACCGGTGCATGAGTGGGTACATTTCCGATCTTGCTCTGGCCTCACTTCACTACGGGAGTGTAGTCATACTGGTTATGTCGCAAGGTGATGTGCGAACATAGCCAGCAGTGGGTCACAAGCGTCGTCGTCTTCTGCGTTCTCGTCGTCGGACCATGTGGCCCTCCCGACCTCACCCGTATGGCAATTTACGCAACGGCAGCATCCCAGACCAAATATTGCCAGGAGGTGTATCGTTTTTGCAGTTAAACTGCAAAGGACTTCGTGGCAAGATCGATGAGATTGTGGACTTCATGAGTCCGCAGAGCATATTGGTCGCAGCGATCCAGGAGACAAAGCTGACCAACACCTGCAGCTTGCACAGTTGTCACGGTTACAATGTGCTACGTAAGGATCGCTCAAGGAATGGAGGTGGGGGACTGGGCTTCGTGATACACCATTCCGTGCAATATAGACCTATCTCGCCTGCGCATGGCGTTAGTGACCCCTACATGAAGTGCATGGGGATAGCAGTCAGGTCCGGTACTACCGAAATAGAGCTATACAACGTGTACATACCGCCGGTTGGTAGCTGTGTCACGATTAATGGCCAGGCTTACAACGCCGACATAAGTGGGTTGCTATTTAACCATAATCGTCTGGTTCTAGGGGACTTTAATGCGCGTCACACTTCATGGCATTCTCCCCTAGGAAACGACCAGCGTGGCATAGCTTTGGCAGACCAGATTGAGAGCTCCACGTTTTGCACGGTGAATGAGGATGCCCCCACTAGGATTACGTGGAGGTGCAGTAGCTCGCCAGACATCTTCATTGCATCCCCTGATCTCCTGAGGGACGTATCCTGGCAAGCCGTCATCTCTTTGGGGTCAGACCACCTCCCCATAATTCTCACCATCGACCGACTACCCGACTTCATAACCTTTGAGCGCCGGACGTTTATCAATCATGAGAAGGCCGATTGGGCTGGCTTCAGAGAGTATACCAATCGCCGCTTAGTTCACTCTGATGTGCTAGTGGCCGAGAGCATATTCCGAGACATCATTAACGCAGCAGCCGCTCGCTTTATACCAGCCGGTCGAATACCCCAAGTGTGGCCCTATTTCCCGGCGCTCGCAGACGAGCGTGATGGGATTCGTGGTTTGGACCCCGCTAACCCCAGAAACAGCGATCTGAATTTGGAAATAAACAGGGTAGTCAACGAACATAAGCAGAATTTGTGGCTGGAACAATGTAACTTAGGCACCGGTGTATGCAAACTGTGGTCTACTGTTAAGTCACTCTCGAATCCCGGTAGACGGGATGATTGGATCTCAGTCACTTTTAGCGAAATAACCGTGACTGATCCGAAGAGATGCGCCAGGTTGTTCAACCGTCAATTTATTGTGCATCCCGAAAGAGACAGTGCAAGGAGGAGAGCCATTTGCCGTATTCGTGGTCTCCGAGCCGATGAACAGCCATCACAACTTACCGTGGGCGAAGTTATGAATGTCATCCGTGGCGCCAAATCATCTAAGGCGTTGGGCCCCGACGGAATCTCTACATTGATGCTGAAGAATCTGGATTCACCTGGAGTTGAACACTCTTATAGTTCCCAATGTCTGGAAAATGGGCAGAGGGACTGAAGCCTGGAAAAGACCCGAGTTTGGGGGAGTCGTACAGACCGATCTCCCTTCTCTCACCAGTGGCAAAGACACAAGGTCTTCAAGTCCCTAGCTGGCAGCACTTGGGGTGCAGACAAAGAAACCTTGTTGACCACGTACAAAGCAATTGGCCGGTCTGTGGTAAGTTATGCAGCGCCAGTGTGGTCTCGTCAACTTTGTGACACGCTGTGGAATAATATTCAGATCTGTCAGAATGCCGCCCTCCAAACTGCGACGGGCTGTCTCCTCAGTTCTCATCTGGACCACCTCCATCAGGAGACAAGGATCCTACTAGTGCGAAGACATAACTACATGCTGTCTAAGCAATACCTTTTGGGCTGTTATCGCAGAGACCATCCAAATCATCATCTTGTGGATAGATATCCACCGCCCAGAAGCCTTAAGGTAGATCTACATGATCTAGAGCCTGAGGTTCAGCGCTACAGGAGAGAACCTCCAGATCAAGCATGTCTAAACAACATTCATGCAGACACGGTAGCAGATGCGGTAAATTGCTTGCGGGTCAATGTAGTCCTTGGAGAACGACCGCCTCCCATTGCACCAGAAGAAATCGACCTCCCCCGGCAAACCAGAGTAGTTATGGCTCAATTACGTTCCGGCAAATGCAGCCGCCTCAACTCCTACAGAGCAAGGATTGATGTTGACGTGGTGTATGTCCCGATTGTAACTAGGGACCGCACGATACACGTCGCCTGTTTAACTGCCCGGCTAGACCCACTCGCCTCAGAATCGCAGAGTTCGTACAGCCCCACCCTCCTGATATGATGAAGATGTTAATCTAAGAAAATCTTTGTAAGAAATCTTTTTCAAAACTGTTGATATCCGGCTATAGCGTTAACGAAAATTCCTCAGAACCAGACAGTATTGAGACGGCGGCAGTAAATCGGCTTAATAATCGGCAGAAGCCTATGGGTTGTCAGCTGAGCTACTTAAGACTGTAAGTAACAAGCAAATGATATATACGCCCATCGGTAATACCCAGAGTAATACCCGGTTTTTACTGCCTTAAAAGTCCATATCGGATGAAATTTATACACTGAAGCTATATCTAAATCAGTGCCGATTTTAATGAAATTTTGCGCACGTATTGGAACGTCAAGTAAAACGTCTCATGCAAAATTGGTCGAAAATTGTGGTTTCTTCTGGCTAAAGTCTATTTCGGATGAAAGATATATCGGGGACTTATATCTAAATCTAAGCCTAATTTTATGAAATTTTGCACACGTATTAAGATGTGAAATAAAACACCTCGTAAAACACCTACAGCCTTAAAAGACCATATCGGATAAAAGATATATATGGGAGCTACATCTTAATCTAGACCGATTTATATAAATGTGTGCACTCGCATTGGGACTTTGAATAAAACAACTCACGCTAAATTTTTTAGAAATTGCGCCAAAATTGTGCCTACTATAGCCTTAAAAGTCCAATTCAGATGAAAGATATATATGGGAGATATATCTAAATCTGAACCGATTTTTAAGAAATTTTTTAAACATATGAAGACGTTAAATAAAGCACCCCATGTCAAATTTCGTAAAGATCGGACCAAAATCATGCAGCCTTTAAACTCTATATCGGATAAAAGATCTATATGGGTGCTATATTTAAATCTGTACCGATTTATATAAAATTTTGCATTCGTATCGGGACTTCAAAGAAAACACTTCGCGCAAAGCTTTGTAAGGATCGGAACAAAATTGTGGCTGCTATATCCATAAAATTCAATATCGGGCGAAAGTTATATATGGGAGATATATCTAAATCTGAACCGATTTCAACGAAATTTTGCACACATATGGGGACGTTGAATAAAACACCCCATGTCAATTTTGGTAAAGAACGGACTAAACTTGTGGATGCTACAGCCTTTAAACTCCATATCGGATGAAAGATATATATGGGTGCTATATCTAAATCTGAACAGAAATTGCACACACATATGGCAGCGTTGAATAAAACACCCCATGTCAAATTTGGTAAAGATCAGACCAAACTTGTGGATGTTATAGCCTTAAAACTCCATATCGGATGAAAGATATATATGGGTGCTATATCTAAATCTGAACCGATTGTTATGAAATTTTGCAAGCATATGGGGACGTCTAATAAAGCACCTCATGCCAGATTTTCTAAAGATCGGATCAAAATCTAAATCTGAACAGATTTTTATGAAATTTTGCAGACATATACAGACGTTAAATAAAGCAACACCTGCCAAATTTGGTTAAGATCGGACCAAACGTGTGGATGCTACAGCCTTAAAACACCATATCAGATGAAAGGTACATATGGGAGCTATATCTAAATCTGAACCGATTTCTATGAAATTTTGCACACATATGAGAACAATAAATGAAACACCTCTTGCCAAATGTTGTAAAGATTGGACCAAAATTGTGGCTTCTACAGCCTTAAAAGGGCATATCCGATGAAAGATATATATGGGAGCCATATCTAAATCTGAACCGATATTGTTCAAAATCAATAGCGTTCGTCCATGGCCCAAAACAGAGAGAGATTGTGCAAAATTTCATGACTATCGGACAACAAATGAGACCTGTAACTTGATCACAAGAATACATGGACAGACAGATGGACAGACGGGCATAGCTAAATCGAATCAGGAAGTGATTCTATGCCGATCGGTATGCTTACCAATGGGTTTAGCTCTTCTCCTTCTACATGGACAGACAGACGGACCGACGGACATAGCTAAATCGAATCAGGAAGTGATTCTAAGCCGATCGGTATGCTTATCAATGGGTCTAGCTCTTCTCTTTCTTTGCGTTGCAAACAAATGCACAAAGTTATAATACCCTGTACCATAGTGGTGGTGTAGGGTACATTGAGACCTAACGTCATTTAAAACCGTCGTCGTGTGAAGCTTTTCAAAATGGAAAATTAATTATTGTCTTCTGTGTGAAGCTTACACAGAAAACAAAAATTAATTTTGGATGCTTTATCAGTTGGGCGTTATTAATGGTCACCCTTTTAAACAGACGATTGATTCCTAGCAGACTTTAAGATATCACATGGGTATAAAGGTTATTTAAGCTACTAGGTGCCATCGATGGGGAAACTGCGAATTCAAAAAATTTTTTAAAATTTTTGTAAAAAAAGGATTTTATATATTAATTGAATTGTTTTCAATGAGAGAAAAAAATATTTTTTGAATAACAAAAACAAAAATAATCAAAATTTTCAAACGTGAGGTCCACACATGCAAACAGGTTTCATCCAAGTTAAGCACTTAAAAATCAGTTTTTGTGTTTAATAGGAAAGAGGCAGCAAAAAATTAAGCTGTATAGCAAAAAATGTTGAAAAAAAGTTATTCAAAAACATTTTGTATTTTTTTACATATATTTCGGGGGTGTTTTGTTGTCTTCAATGTATAATTAGATTTGTTTGATGTATAAAGTGCGATTGTAGTCTTTTTAAATTTAATTCTTGTTTCAAATGTATGTTTGTCGGTTTGTTAGTTTGTTTGTATATACTTAACATGTCTTGCTGTTACTTTTTTCATATAAAGTTTTAATTCTTTTTGTTTTGTTCTAAATTTTTTTAATAGAAATTATATATTAAAAATTTTTACTAAATTTAATTGTAATAGATATAATGCAATAATAATAATAATAAAAAACTTATAATTAATTACGATTAAGTTAAACCCAAACTGGAATTAATTACCCATTAAACATAGCCGATGCTGATGATGGATGATATTATTTGTTGTTCTGCTGGGCCACAGCATTGGGTGATTTATAAAAGTTCTGCACAAACTCTGAGAGGCTGTAAACGGTGCCAGGACCCTTGCCAGGACTCATGCATATGAAATCGCCCAGGGTGTGAGCATTGCCTATAAATAAACGCATTAAATAGTCAGTGGATGCGAGGTTACAGCGATGCTGTGGCTTAAATGGATTTTAATCTCTTGGCCAATGCCCATGTACCGAGAAAAAATAATACTCACTGCAAGACTGTATGGGCGGATATGAGGGTGGCGGCTTTATCCAACTACCATCTGGCCTTCTCATATGCCTACGATCTGAGGAGAATTCCGCTAGATATGTTTCAGCAGGTATAACGCGAAAGAATCTAAACGCAGCACACAAGGAAACAAACCAATCACATTTAAAAAAAAATTGTTGGAGGAGGGAAAATATTTTTACTTTAATATGCTATACTTCCACCGATAGTTACCTGTGATGTTCTTGTCTTAAAGCTAAATCGGAACGAAATGTCTCTGTCACATACTTGTGGAAGTATGTTGGAAAGGGTAGCGTTGTATCTAAATCGAATACCAAGCACCGATTCGGACTGGGATTGTGCATGAAGAATACATGGTAGTCCTGCAAAACAGCAAAAATAAAGGACATACCATTTAAATGGCAATAAAATAATTCAAATAACTAAATTGACAAAATTTTTGCTATAAAAATTTCTTGACGAAATTTTTACTATAAAAATTTCTTGACGAAATTTTTACTATAAAAATTTCTTGACGAAATTTTTACTATAAAAATTTCTAGACGAAATTTTTACTATAAAAATTTCTAGACGAAATTTTTACTATAAAAATTTCTAGACGAAATTTTTACTATAAAAATTTCTAGACGAAATTTTTACTATAAAAATTTCTTGACGAAATTTTTACTATAAAAATTTCTTGACGAAATTTTTACTATAAAAATTTCTTGACGAAATTTTTACTATAAAAATTTCTTGACGAAATTTTTACTATAAAAATTTCTTGACGAAATTTTTACTATAAAAATTTCTTGACGAAATTTTTACTATAAAAATTTCTTGACGAAATTTTTACTATAAAAATTTCTTGACGAAATTTTTACTATAAAAATTTCTTGACGAAATTTTTACTATAAAAATTTCTTGACGAAATTTTTACTATAAAAATTTCTTGACGAAATTTTTACTATAAAAATTTCTTGACGAAATTTTTACTATAAAAATTTCTTGACGAAATTTTTACTATAAAAATTTCTTGACGAAATTTTTACTATAAAAATTTCTTGACGAAATTTTTACTATAAAAATTTCTTGACGAAATTTTTACTATAAAAATTTCTTGACGAAATTTTTACTATAAAAATTTCTTGACGAAATTTTTACTATAAAAATTTCTTGACGAAATTTTTACTATAAAAATTTCTTGACGAAATTTTTACTATAAAAATTTCTTGACGAAATTTTTACTATAAAAATTTCTTGACGAAATTTTTACTATAAAAATTTCTTGACGAAATTTTTACTATAAAAATTTCTTGACGAAATTTTTACTATAAAAATTTCTTGACGAAATTTTTACTATAAAAATTTCTTGACGAAATTTTTACTATAAAAATTTCTTGACGAAATTTTTACTATAAAAATTTCTTGACGAAATTTTTACTATAAAAATTTCTTGACGAAATTTTTACTATAAAAATTTCTTGACGAAATTTTTACTATAAAAATTTCTTGACGAAATTTTTACTATAAAAATTTCTTGACGAAATTTTTACTATAAAAATTTCTTGACGAAATTTTTACTATAAAAATTTCTTGACGAAATTTTTACTATAAAAATTTCTTGACGAAATTTTTACTATAAAAATTTCTTGACGAAATTTTTACTATAAAAATTTCTTGACGAAATTTTTACTATAAAAATTTCTTGACGAAATTTTTACTATAAAAATTTCTTGACGAAATTTTTACTATGAAAATTTCTTGACGAAATTTTTACTATAAAAATTTCTTGACGAAATTTTTACTATAAAAATTTCTTGACGAAATTTTTACTATAAAAATTTCTTGACGAAATTTTTACTATAAAAATTTCTTGACGAAATTTTTGCTATAAAAATTTCTTAACGAAATTTTTACTATAGAAATTTCTTGACGAAATTTTTACTATACTAATTTCTTGACGAAATTTTTTATGTTTTGTTGCTATTGCCTATTTTTTTTAACAACTTGAATTTCTTGACATTAATATAATACCAACAAGTAAAAGAGTGCCAAGTTCGGCCGGGCCGAATCTTGAGAACCTACCACCAGGTTATTTCTAAAAATTTATACAAAATAAATTTAGTTGAAGGGCATAATTTTATTCTAAATACCAAACTTCTGTTAAACCAGCAAAAATTAAAGCTTCTAGGAACCGAACAAGGATGAGAGACCGGTTTAATATGGGAGTTATATCTGGTTGTAGACTGATTTGGATCGTATTTGGCACAGTTGTTGGAAGTCATAACAAACCGCTACATGCTCAATTTCAGCCAAATCGGACAAAAATTGCGGCTTGTATGGGCTCAAGAAGTCAAATCGGAAGATTATTTTATATGGGAGCTATATCTAAATCTGAACCGATATAGCCCATTTGCAATCCCCAATGACCTACATAAATATTAAGTATCTGTAAAATATTTCAAGCGACTAGCTTTACGCGTTTGACAGCTATCGTAATTTCGACGGACGGACGGACGGACATGGCTAGATCGACTCAGATCGTCGAGACGATCAAGAATATAAATACTTCATGGGGCCTTAGACGAATATTTCGAGGTGTTACAAATGGAATGACTAGATTAGTATACCTCCATCCCATGGTGGTGGGTATAAAAATCATAAGCAAGTTTGCTTTATTTTACCCTATAAAAATTGTGATGATGAAATTCCTCATTATAAAAATGTTGTGATTAAAATGTCTGATTACTCCATGACAGGGAGTTTTGAGATCCCGTTCCATTATATGAAAATCGATTGCCTGAAGCCATACCCTTCACGGGCTGCCACTTCAATTAAAAAGTCTTACTCAGCCAGAAAGGCTCATAAAAACACCTGTGACCGACCATAGGAGAATGTGTCCATAGAACAACAAACCACACACACACACCTACACTGGGAATTCAACAGCTTTTTGACGTGTGTTAGTGTGCGAGTAGGTGATGGCCAGAAGAGCCTAGGATTCCCAGTGAAATTGTTTTGTACAATTGTGGTTGTTGTTGTTGTTGTTGGGGTAGGGGAGACACCAAAAACAAAGGGAAAACAATGCGTGTTAATTGCGGTTTGGTTGTTTTTTGTGCCATTCGATGCGAATAGGTGTGGGGTGCATAAAGTTTTTTAACTGCCGTCCTTTAGCATTTCTGTCATCATTCGGGGCAAAAACTACCCAAACAAGTGCGTGTTGAGAGACGTTATTACTGTGGCTTATCCTCCTGTGCATTGTGCCGTCATATGCAGGAGTAAATAATTTTTGACAAAGCAACAACAACATAAATGGAGTAAAAAAAAACATTCGGACGGAAAAATGAAATAAAATAGAAAAAATTATCATAACTTAAAGGCAAAACAACACAAAATGCAGATTTAAAAGGCAAATAAAAAATAACTACATTACCCTCGGTCCCCTCACTACAAGTACAACAACAAAACGTTCAGGGTGGCCAGGAATTGGCCAGTTTAGCTTTTTTAAAGGAGTAGCATTGGCGAACATGAAAAGCGTTTTTAAATGGTTGGTGGAGTGGAGCGGTGTGGCAAAACACTTACCCATATCACAACTTGGTCATCGCCACGTCCTGCTTTCTGGCGCCACAGCGGTACAGTGCGACCCTCATTTGACACAAACACGGCATAGCATTTTGAGAGTTCATCGATACGTGTTTTCTTCACTTGTTCACAAAGCTTCCAAACGTTCTCTTCGCTGCAATGGAAAAGGAAAAAAAACAGAACACGAACATGAAACATAATCAGCAATGGTATGAGCTAAGTCCACAGAGCTCAGTGGATCTAACGAAGGATGGCAGTGGACGGGGGGAAGAGGCGGGTACTGAAATACGCCAAAGGAAGAAAAAGGGACCAAAACGTTAAAAACTAACAGCAAACGAAATTAAATTCAAATGCATTTTATATGTTCGCCCCAATACTTCTGTTTGGGGTATATAGGTGTATGTATGGTCCATGTAAACACAAGGACAAAATAAAATAGAAACGCTATCGTCCTAGAACAGAAGGATAAGCAAGGAAAAGCTGAAATTTTGAATTTAAAATTTAACATCGACGGTGATAAAGGTAACATAATAATATTTAAGAACTTAAGATTTATCACTCGATGGTAAATAGAGAAAAAAAGAAATTTTGGCAAAATTTTCTACAAAAATGTGATTTTGCCAAAATTCCATTTCATTTCTATAGAAAATTTTGTCAAAATTTCATTTCTATAGGAAATTTTGTCAAAATTTCATTTCTATAGGAAATTTTGTCAAAATTTCGTTTCTATAGGAAATTTTGTCAAAACTTCATTTCTATAGGAAATTTTGTCAACATTTCATTTCTATAGGAAATTTTGTCAAAATTTCATTTCCATGGGAAATTTTGTCAACATTTCATTTCTATAGGAAATTTTGTTTTTGACTCGCAAATGCCTTTTATTTGTGTCGCGGGTTTTAGGGCTGGGACGGACTCTTGAGATTGTACGGAACAAACAAACGAACCAACATATTTAATCAAAATAACATTTCTGTAGCAAATTTTCTCAAAATTGCATTGCAATGGAAAATTGTAAAAAAAAATTAAAGGACACCGTATCAATAAACCTTTTTTTATAGGGAAATCCATGAACCTTGTTTTCTTCGCCTCGTACTTAAGGCCTCAAGCTAGATGTTTCAAGCAAAAAAAATCTGATTTAAACACACCATTCGAACTACAAACTTCTTATTTCAATAATTTAATTTAAATGTTATACTATTTTATTTATTATATATATTTTTTTTATTTTATTTCACTAAAGTTTATATTAAATAAAACTTTACAATGATAAAAATGGAAATAATTCTATTGGAATGTCTATATTGTCTAATGCTTAGATCTATTATTGTATTCTGCGGCTTTTAGATTTAAATCAACATAAAATTTACGATTCTTTTTGTTATGGAAATTAAACTTCATACGATGTTAGATTTTTTCTCCCCTTAGGCTAACGTTGCAGTCTCATCCTAACTCAGACTCGCACCACAACTACTCTCTGTTGTGTGCTCTGTGGCGAATGATTTATAACATCACACTTGCCATACTCATACGCAGGGGTGGTAAAATTTGAAAATTTTGTGAATTACGAAGATAAAATGTAAATGCTACGCTACCGTCCTATGATGGTTGATATACATAGGTATGGGTGTGTGTGTGTGTGTGTGTGCGTATATCTCTAGATATGGAAATTGGGCAACTTATATAGAGAAGGACACCATTGTATAAATAGCAACGGTTTGTTTGATGAATTGATTTTGTTGGCTCATTTTGATAAAGGAGGTGTTTTTTCATATTTAAACATGTATTATGAACACATAAATACACCCACACAAACACAAAATCAAATGAAGCATTGATTACAAACTAAATAAGATAGTAGCATTGTGTCTGTAGAAGATTTCTGTTATACAAAGGCATACATTTTACAATTTAAACGGCACTAGGAGACTGCCTAATAAATAATTAAAGATGTTGGTAAATTTTTTCTTACAACATTTACAATGTATTGATGGGTTCATTAACTGAGTTTCTATTTGAAATCAATTTCGGTATTTAGTTTGAGGATATTTAATGTCTTGAAATTTTCGAATTTTAGGTTTATCGGCAATCATACTACAAGAAATATTTATGTGGAACATTTTAGCTCCCCAGCAACTCATTTGATGGTTCCTTTGCTGGAATCTGAAAAACTTATACTTAACCTAACCGAATGTGATGAAATAGTTACAGATACTTTATAATTCATCTTGGCGTCATTCTCTTTCCACTTATTACTAATACCTCATAGTAATATATAGGTAAGGTTAAAGTAGCAGTCTAAACTCGAACTCACTTAGACAATGTTTGGTCATTGTGATACCCCAATATAACTAGACTTTTTCAATCAAATGTTTCGTCCTTGGGCCATACAAAAATGTATAACTATCGGACAACCTTGATGAAAAGTATAGATGGGCAGACATACAGATATGGCAAAATCGTATCAGAAGCCAATATGAAGATGAATGGTATACAGTAGAAACCGGATAGCATGTATTCAGTTTCACTTATCCGTAATTTTCAATAAAGCATGGTTCGGATAAGTGCAATTCGTTTTCAGTTAAGCGATATGATATAATTGAAAGCGAATTATCACGTCACCGTTCTAATTATGTATGAAATTGGAGTTGAAAAAGTGTAATGTTCAGTAGCAATCTTGAAAAGTCAGAGATACCTATTACCGAAATAACAAGATATGTTTTTGCAAATTTTATTGTTGACGAAAATTTTTTGAATACGTGATAGTTTCCGATAGAAATGCTTTTTTACTTAGGCGACTTAAGTTTCACATAAAAACTAAATTTGGGGTATAAAAACCTTTTTAGTTAAGCGGTATTTTCAGCTAAACGATATTTCATTTAAGCGATTTCAATTGCATAGCATAACACGAAAAAGATATGGTTCTTCTTCTCAAGTTTCACTTAAACGGAATTTTTCACTAAAACGTGTTACAGTTATGCGGTTTCGGTATTTATGAACGGATCTAGCGCTTTCTCTTCTCATCGTTGTAAGTAAGTGTACAAAGTTGTAACACTCTGTAACAGAATAGTATTAAAGGGTATACAAACATGCACCTGTTCTCTGTTGCAGGGTTCGTAAAAATTAAAAATTGGCCTTTAAAAAACTCCTTTTATTTCATTAGTTGCTTAGACACAGTCTATTTTTCAGACTTCCCTTGTTTCTTTTCCTCCCCGCCTGCATGCAAAAACCTAACCCTAATCAATATTATTTACACAGGTTTTTGTAGTTGTTATTCTGTCTTGTCCATGCTTCAAATTATGATGTATGGCTTTTAAAGAATTTCATATTTTATGAACATGCTCGTAGTGTTGGCGCTGTGGCGGGTTGTTGTTCTTACGTTCGAAGGTTTGTATGTTTTTAATCTGAAAAGGGGTATAATTTGTCAAAAATGTAGCCCTTCGTTTGTTTCAAAGAGTTATGGGCACGCAAGCCTATGGTAAGGGCTATAGGCAGAAGAAGAAAGGGGTTTGGGATATTGTGTTGGTCTACCTTAACACATATGTTGCATTTAAGGTTTATTGTTTTGACATCAGCAGTGTTAGACCCACTCATACTCACACGGGACACACACACGTGAGCACATATAACTATACATCTCTATTTTTTCTGCTGCAAAAAACTAAAACAAATATCGTATACTACTCGTACTCCATAGGCAGTATGCTTTGTATGTATGACTAGTCTATGTTTCATTTGCTTGCTTGCGTGCATGATATGGACGAATGTTAAACTCATAAATTTTCCACAAAAAAAAAAGAAATTTATAAAAAAAACCACGCTGGTTAGTCATTGTTTCGTGCTCTTCGTTAAAGAGTCGGCTTTTGTTTTATTATTATTACAGTTTTTCTTCTTGGTTTCGTATTTTTTTAAGGGTTTCACCCCATCCCATTTCAGCATGTGTCCATTGGGAATGAGGTCAGCCGCACAGAACAACAGTCCACATGTCCGTCCGTCCGTTCGTCTGTCCACATATACATATTGACGCTCCCCAAAACCAGTAACGAAAAAAAAAACTAAAAGTACACACTTGTTACAGAGCAGCAAATTTCAATTGGCAGCCTACATTCCAACATCAAGGGAATGATCAAAGTGTGCAAAACCGTTTGTACACAGAGAGAAATAGAATAGGGAAAAAAGTAAAAATAAGCTAAGTGGATTCTGCCAAATATTTCCATAAATGTACTGCAGTACTTTACGTACAGCATTTCTGCCAAACCAGGCAAAAATTCAAGCATCTAGTGGCCGTTGAAGTCTAATCAGAACATCGGTTTATATGGGAGCCATATCAGCTTATAGATCGATTTGGAAAATTCGTACCCGGCATGTTGTGATTTTAAATCACAACGTGCAAAATTTCAGCAAAATCGGATAATAATTGCGGATTCCAGGTGCTTGAGACATCAAATTGGTAAATAGGTTTATATGGGAACTATATCCGGTTATTGACAGATTTGGATAGTGCTGGGCATGTTTTGTTGGAAGTCGTAAAAGAGCACCATGTGCAAAATTTTAGTCCAATCGAATAACAATTGCGGCTTCCAGGGGCTCAAGATATTAAATCGGGAGATCGGTTTAGATGGGAGCTATATCGGACTATACACCGATTTAGACCATACATGGCATGATTGTTGAAAATCATAACATAACACTACTTGCAAAGTTTCAGCCCAGTCGGATAACAATTTTCGGCTTCTAGGGGCTTAAGAAGTCAACTCGAAGGACCACTTTATATATGATATGACCCTTTTGCAATGCTCAATGACCTAGTTAGGTTTAAGTGGCAGTCTGCCATCAGACTCACTTAGACGTTTTCGTCCAACGTGATATCACAGGAACAGAAGAAGGACGATGCTTTCTAGTTCCTACCGTTGAACCATCCAGATCGCTTTAAAAAGCCCAATAACTTGCGAATGTTCACATGCGCTAAATCAGACAGGTTCTCAAAGAAATGAGAACCTAAAATCGAACTCCTTCTAACTGCTAGTACGGGATACACACACAGAAGGTATTCTATAGTCTCTTCTTCTTCGATGTCCCTACAACTTCTGCAAAAGTCGTTGCTGGCAATCTTCAGTCTGTCAGCATGTTTTCCGATTAGACAGTGATCTGTCATGACGAACACAATGCCTGAGACGTCTGGTCTAGCCAATGACAGCAAAGCAGTAGACCTCTTCAAGTCTAGATTAGGCCACATAGTTTTGGAATGCTCACAGCCCCCTCTTTGTGACCATCTATCATTCGTTGTCCTTCGGGTCTGGTTCTGAAAACTTAGCTTACATGTCGCCAGAGGCAAACCTATAGATTCCAGTGTCCCTGGAATGTGTAGGGTAGTTCCTAGTCTCGCAAGCTCATCCGATTTACAATTCCGCAGGGATAACTCTGGGCTCGGCACCCAGAAAAGGTGAATTTCGAACTGTTCAGCCATCTCGTTGAGAGATCTGCGACAGTCGAGAGCGGTTTTTGTGTTCAGAAATGCGTTCTACAAGGATATAATGGCTGCCTGAGAAGATATTTCCTACTTTAATAAGAAGTATCTCTGCAAAATTTTAATTGGCTAGCTTAACGCGTTCGACCGCTGTTGTGATTTCGACAGACGGACGGACATGTCTAGACGGACTTAGAACGTCAAGACGATCCAGAATATATATACTTTTAATCAGATCAATGGTTCGAGGTATTACAAATGGAATGACTAGATTACCATACTTCCCATCCTATGGTGGTGGGCTTAAAAATAAGTTAAATTGAAGTCTACATATGGCGATTGGATTGGGAATGAATAGAAAGGATACCCATTATTCACTGAGTATACGGTGGTACCAGAACTAAGAAGCAACAATCAAATGTTCACCATCACATTAACCAGCAGAAGGCGAATTATTTGACACCTTACTCAGTCGCTTTATTGCATACGATGCCTAGAAGTCGTATATACCCGATGTTGGAGTTCAAAGGAAGTCATAGTGTACAATTTCACCCAAATCGGACAGTAGCGCAGAGTTTGGCATGTCCGCCTATGACGTTGAACGCTACTTCACGCAAGGGAGGCGGACCCTCCCCCTTACCCCAAAAGGTACAATCAAAAATAATAGTAGATACAACGGGACAATATGGGACTCAAATAAAAGATTTTCGGGAGTTGAATACGAATATGATATTAAAAATTGGGTCCAAGTACATATGAGGCCGTCCCAAGGCAAAAAAAAAACCCAAAAGTTGCGCTCAAAATCAACAGTGGAACGATTGGGACAAAATAGGACTCATATGAAAGGTATTCGAGATAAGAGTATGAGTATGATATTAAAAATTTGGTCCAAGTACCTAGGGGGCCGTCCCAAGCCCAAAACCACCCCAGTAGTATCGGCGAAAATCAAAAGTGAACCGATCAGGACAATATGGGACTCAAATGAAAGGTATTAGGGAATAGAATACGAATATGATATTAATGGGTCCAAGTATCTAGGGGGACGCTCCAAGGCCCAAAACTGCTCAAAATTAACAGTGTACCGATCGATATAATATGGGGCTCAAATGAAAGGTATATGGGAGAAGAATACGAATATGATATAAAAAGTTGGATCCAAGTACCTAGGGGATAGCCTAAAGGCCCCAAACCATCCAAAAATTAGCGTTAAAAATCAAAAGTGAACCGATCTGGACAATGTAGGGCTTACATGAAAGATAGTTGGTGGTAGAATACAAATATGATATTACAAAATTGGTTCCAAGTATCTAGGGCACCGCCCTAAGCCCAAAACCGCCCCAAAATCAATGTGGGCCGATCGAGACGATTTGGGACTCAAATGAAAGGTATTAGGGAGTAGAATAAGAATATGATGTAGAATATTGGATCCAAATACCTAGGGCGCCGCCCCAAAAGTACCAAAATCAAAAGTGAACTGATTGGGACAAATTGGACCAAATTGAGCTCAAAAGAAAGGTATTTGAGAGTAGAAAATGAATATGATATTAAAAATTGGGTCCATGTGTCTCAAGCTCAAAACCATCCCAACAGTATCGCCGAAAGTTAAAAGTAAAACGATTGGGACAAAATAGGACTCAAATGAAATGTATGGGCGCAATTATTGGGGGCCGCCCCAAGCCCAAAACCGTCCCAAGCCCAAAACAGTCCCAAATGGGCATATTAGACGATAATGATAATATGGGACTCAAATGAAAGGTATTTGGGAGTAGATTACGAATATGGTATTAAAAATGAGGTTCAAGTGATAAAAGATTACGTACACCTCAAAACAACCTCCCAAAATATGAATATTTGTCAATCATGGCTATATGGAGCTCAATAAAAGGTATTCCAATAGATAAATAAATAAATACCCATGATAGTAAGTAAGAAACGTATTATTCGTGTGGTGCTAATGAAGGTACATCAGATCGAGCTGTTTACAGCTAGCCCTGTATATATAAAAAATAATTTGTGTTTTTAAATTTGTTTGTTCTGAATAGACTCAAAAACTGCTGAACCGATTTTCTTTAAATTTTCACAGACTGTGTAGGTTGGTCCGGAAGGAGCAATAGGCGATATAATGTGCGGGTATCGGAAGGAGACAGACCCTCGCCCTTACCCCAAGAGCACCACAAAAAAATAAAAGTGAATCGATTGAGACAATTTGGGACTCAAATAAAAGCTATTGGGGAGTAGAATACGAATATGATATTAAAAACTGGGTACAGGTACCTAGAGACGATAATGACAACATGGGACTCAAATGAAAGGTATTTGGGAGTAGATTATGAATATAGTAATAAAAATGGAATTCATTTAGATAGGGGGCCGCCGCAACATACTTTCCGCATGGTGTTAATGAAGGCGCAGCGATGCGGGACGGTTTCAGCTAGTTTAATTTATTTCCAATGATTTCACTCAACGGATAAGATAAAAACTTTTCTAAGTGTACTTTACACCCTTACTTTGACCAGTAAGTGTGAAGGGGCAACATGTTAATCTAGGTGGCACACCAATGGATATGTAATATGACATGCTGGCGAAATACATTCATATGGATTATATGTATCAGGTAGTTAAATGTTATTATTATTATTGTTGCAACAAAAGCATCATCGTATCATCATCATCAATAGCCAAGGCTCTTCAAATATCCACACACGCATACACTCACACTGCCAGACATAGTTGTAGACTCCCAGCAGCCATCATCAACACCTTCATTGAATTGTCCACCTATGGGCTCTCGGCAGCATCAACGAATGGTTTTGTAATTCACCAAAAACTGCACACCAACACACAGCTGCGTGTGAGTGTTGGCAACTAAGGGTTTATGCATTATTCCCCCCACTTACATTCATTCATACACAATTGTAAGTGAATTGTAGTTAGTGAGGGAGGGGGGAAGAGTGAGCTGCGTTGCGATGGGTTGGGTTGGTTTGTTATTCTCACGTGACCAACAACGCCAAATGTTTTGGAGTGGACGAGAACACTCGTGTGTGTATATTGCCCCACTTCTGTGAATGTGTGTGTGTGTGTCATTGTTTGTGTCTGTGGTCAGTCACATCAACATCAAGCAAATGGCAAGCAACAACGTGTTGGTCGTCAAAGGATACAACACGTAATGGTAAAAGCAGCAGCAACAACAACAGCCACACTCACCTGTGTGTAGCCACTCAAAAGCACAACAAGCTGTGTTCAAAACAAAAAGCAACAAATATGAATGGCAAGCACATTCAGGTAAACACAAAACACACACACACATACATTCTCACACTAAAAGTGGCATCAGAAATGGCTTTGCAACAAGCAGCAGACGCCCATTTCACGTTGGCACGAAATGCCAGCAATCATCTTGATAATTTATTAGCCGACTAAAACTGCTATACGGTGGCCACAATTGCCTGCTACTCTGGGGACCGACTCAGCGAATGGACAGCCAACACACATCCCGTCACAGGCATTTGGTTGCTCAACTGCAACAAAACCTTCAACAACAACAACAACTTCAATTGTTGTTGGTTAACTAAACTAAAGGTGGTTTCACAACAGAAACACACACACAAACAGCCAACTAATGCTATCTGAATCTCTCACCCACTCACCCACAAAACCAGCCATTTCTCCTAATCGATAAGCGTGGCAAGACTGGCAGCTTTAAATGGATTTTTCGGCCCAATAGGAAATATCCCATCTGTCATAAGTAGACATTCTCTTGTTTTGGGACCAATCCACCACCCCCATCCCCACTATGGTCTTACACAAAAAGCCAGTGCCGCAAACCATGTGTTGCTTGGTTTTGGAAATTTTGAGCTGGCACTGCTGGCGGCAGGGGCGTTAAAGCTAAAGCGGAAGCTTATTTAGAGGAATCTAAATGTTGGATCTCAAATTGAACGTCGTAAATTAATGGGAGGAATATTGTGTAAAACATGCACATACATCCAAACACACACACACTTAAATCTACACCACAGAAACAAACATGAGCATGGACATGACCAGCAAGCCAAAACAGAATTCCGGAAATTAGTTACGATTAAATCGAATTCAACTCCCTCGCTTACTATTTCTCTACTTCTACTTCCACTACCACTCCCTTCATTTGGGCTTTCTTACAATTCTTGTTTTTTTTTCCTCTTTGCTAATGTTTTTGTTGGCGGTAACACAGATAATTTATGCCTAGCCTAGCCCCCTCCCCCGCGCATTTCTTTGCGGCAAGTAGAAGTCCTTTCAAAACAAAATTGTTGGGCCCATTCGACACTTGTTTTTAGCTGGCCAACTAAGGAATTAATCGACAGCAGATAGGCATATCGCAATTCGCAAGAGTCCCGAAAAGAACATGCCCCAAAAACAAAACTGGGCCGTATGAGCTCATTCCGTGCAAGCATAATAGGCCAATTTGTTTTTGTTTTTGGGTAATAGCAAGGACTTACACCAATTTATCTAAAGCCTTTCATGATACTTGCTTATAACGCCGCTGATTTGCCTACACTCTAGAGTAATGAGAATAACTTGAGCATGGAGGGAGTTTTTATAGGCAAACGGCTTCAATTAGAGGTGGGGCCTACATGAAAAAAATTTAAATAAAAATGGCATTTGTTGTACTCTTGCCTGGCAAAGCAGAAGAGAGAAGTTCAGAAGATAGATTTTTAAGCCTCCTATAACCCAATAGAAATTAAAACTTATTTTGGTTCTTCGGGAACAGCTTTTGCTAACCAGTCAATATTTTGGAGTTTTCTTGTAGATTGAAATGTAGCTTACAGGGTGTCTCTGTAGTAGTAGCAGTAGTAACATTTAACGAAAAAAAGAGATTTCGGGAAAAAAGGAGGGGAGATAAACGTGTATTCAGTAGGTAGAAAGACGTGAACATGAGTATTTAGAAGGCAGCATTACGCTTATGCATAAGGTCCACCTCGGTGAAGGTGAATGCGACGATGGCGGATCGATGGGAGTCTGTGGAGACTTTAGACGATAGGGGTCAGGGTGTACGCTTATGCTGAGGACATGATTATTATTGCCACCAGGTAGTTCGTGAATACGGTCGGGGAGGTTCTGGATACCGCTCTTATGGCGTCTTGGGCTTCTGTGTGTAGTCTCGGGGTAAATGCCAGGAAGACTGAGCTGGTATTGTTTAAGAATAAATTGTTTATTTTTTTTTTAATGTCGTTAATATTTTGTTTTTAGAAACATGCTTGAAATTGAGCCTTAAGATGGCTTAAGAAAAAGTTTCATTTATGTTTGTCTGTTAATGGAAATTCATTAAAATATGTTTCAAAATTTCGTTTTTAGAAAAAATTTTATGAAATTAAATTTTAAAAAAAATTCTTTGAAATTTTGTCTTAAGAAAAATTTCACTAAAATTTTGTCTTTAATGAATATTGCATTGAAAAGTTGCCTTTTAAAAATATTTTCGTTAAGATTGCGTTAAGAACAAATTTTATCTTTAGCAAAAATATAGAAGGACCGGGCCTATCTACGTTACTGGCTCCTATAAACAGTGGTCCTTCAACTTAACTTCTTGGGTCCATAAAAGCTGCAATTATTATATGCAAAATTGAGCCCATGAATATTCCACTAAGGAACAGGGACAAACAAACCGATTCAAGTTTAAGTTCAATGATAAGGGGGCTCCTTTTTATAGCGTGAACGAATGGCGTGCCGCAGTGCGACACCTCTATGGAGTACCTTTTTGGTACCTGACAAATGTTACCAGCATTAGGAGGGGAAAACCACCGCTGAAAATTTTTCTGATGGTCTCGCCAGAATTCGAACCCAGGCGTTCAGTGTCATAGGCGGACATTCTAACTTCTGCGCTACGGTGGCCTCCTATGATTTGGCTAAAATTGATAAAACGTAAAGTTAAGATTTAGCATCTTTGCATCAAGAAAAAAAAATCTTTCACATAAGAAAATTTTTCCTTCAAATGTTGTTAAATAGGATTTTTTGGTGGATTTGACGATTCTAGTATGTCCAGGGACTGATCCACAGAGCTTGAACGTTGGTCACCTCGAGCATGTCAAATTTAATATTGCTTGTCAGTAGTCATATAGGGGATGATCGGCTTGATTCTTTCTTAGAAGATAGAGCTTGTAAACACCCCTAAAGAAAATATGCTAAAATGACTGGAACCAATCTTTTTTTAATGTTTTAGTCAGTCATATTTGTAAACCGGTTGCTAATTCAATTACACTGTTGGAAAGGTTACAAAATTCTACGAGTATTCAATGAAAAATTGGTGCAGATTGTTCCTTCCTACCAAAAGATATTCACTCCATAACCTAAAACCATCCATTATCACCTTCATAACTTTTTTTCCTAAGAGTAGGTGTTATTTTCTTTCCAATTTTTTAAAGAGTACTAAATGAAGATGCAAATATTGTGGTGGAAGTCCCGATTCGATTAACTAGTAAAAGTCCCCAGAACAATAGACGATTTATCGATTACAAGATAACTTTCAATAGTCCCATAGTAAATAAATGCCAAGTGTTTTATTCCTTTCCATAATTTACGATTTTTAACCAGATTTTCTTTACTTTGGCCACTAAAAAATATTTTGTAGTTGTTTTTCGATATAAACTCGTAAAGAAGAAGTTGTGTGCTAGAACTAGTGAAAGAAGTGTTACCCTAAAGTTCGTAGCACCCATATTTTGGCGATTTGATATGCAAATAATTTTTCATCAGGTATTTTCATATTGAGAATGAATCGCCAAGGTGGCGTATGATGCATAAAAGAATAATAATAATTACCGAAAAGTAATCATACGCACCAATGTTCAATAACTTTTATAAAGACATTATTTGGTGGTGTGTGAGACGTTCGCGCCAGAGAGCAGCAGCAATACACATGAGGGCTCACATTGATCGCAACTATATAGAACACACACACACACACAGTTACCGCTTAAAATTAAGAGCGTTGAAAATAATGTGCGTGTTTTGTAATGACTTGGGTAAAGAAAAAAGTGGAAGTATGTTTGCCAAAGATATCTCTATGAAATATAGCATGGAAAGGATAAGGTGCTAACAAAAACAAAAAACAATTACCATGCATAAATACAAAGCAAGAGGCAAAAAAACGGAGTGTATCGGAGATTTTTGTCACTCAAGATTATTAGTTGTACCTAAGCTAGCGGAGGTGGTTCGCATAAGACAATCGGCCAGTGGTGCTTGCTCGCAAACAACACACGATGTCCGGCTACCATATCATAAAACACAAAGACTGAACGATTAACAAACACAATTGGTGAACGCTCATTCCATTGTCCTTTAAGCATGTGTTCTTAGCTAATTAACACATACACTTGATTTGGCAAAAAAGGCGATTGAGTGCCAAACATTGGGTTTTATGCTGTTCTCTGGTACTCGCCGCATCAGAAGTGTTACAAACACCACAAATGCAACAGAAACACATTTTTTTTAATTTCCCTCTGGTAACATTCCTTCCCCGATTTTGGCGAAAAAAAAAGACTGAAATTCGAATGTTCCGAAATTGTTTGTAGGCCAGTGTATTTTGTATCAACTTAACAGCCCATTAATTTCTTGCTTATGTTTGTTGTTAATATCTTATAACAACAAACTCAAAAGTGTCATATATATATATGCGAAGACCAAAATTAATTCTCCACAGTGTCCTTCAGATGTCCCCAAAGTACAACAAAGACTCTGGGGAGAATGAAATCAATAGAAATTCGCTTCAAGCATAAAAAAGGGAATGAATATTGAAATAAACTTTTTGTGCGCTGCTAAAAGTTATGCGTATAAATTGTTGCTAATTTAATGTCAATACACACATATTAGGCGGCTCCATTAATGAAATCATTATGGTTCCATAATAATTTTAGTACTTCTTATCACAGCCAGCTTAATGGGGCTCTTTTAATTTTCCCCCTTGCATCTTCAACAAAAGGGAATCGCAAAAAATTTGGGCACTTAAAGTGTAAGTAGGAATGGGTATGGAGTCAAAAAAAAAAAAAAAAAGACAGCAGGATACCCTCGTTAATAATGTAATTAAAAGGATTCGTTCAATTGCAATTTCACCCAATGAGATTTTTATACACGTATAAGTGCTATTTTTTTGTTTACGATGGCCATATATACAAGGACCTTGGCTACACTTTATTAAATGTAATAAAGTTGCTATTATGCTTGAGACCTTGCCCTTACTCTTAGCCTTCCTCCTAATCCTACTCCTCTTCCGCCTGCCTCTTGGTACTTGTACTTGGCGCCACCACAAAGAAGTGCTGCAAAATACCCAAATATTTCTTTTCATTGGAAAATGTTTAGCAATTTCTTCTTATACAATTTTTCAGGGTCCTTTCATATAGATTAAGAGGTCAATTTCGTCATGACTTCATCAGCAGCAATGGCAGCAGGCAGTTAATCTATTGCTGCTGCTTTTAACGCCTCCGCTGCCGCCGGTGCTGCTGTCGCTTCAAGCTGGAGCTGAAGCTGAAGCTGACTGGGAAACAAAACAAAACGAAACCACCCACAACCAAAGCGATGCTTTACAGCTATGCCTCAATGGAAGTATTACAATCGTGTCGGAATCCATAAACATTTTAAGAATCTTTCATAAATCCGCAACGCGCGCCTTTAGTC
Source organism: Stomoxys calcitrans (assembly GCF_963082655.1). Taxonomy (NCBI): domain Eukaryota; kingdom Metazoa; phylum Arthropoda; class Insecta; order Diptera; family Muscidae; genus Stomoxys; species Stomoxys calcitrans. The sequence goes on along the minus strand of NC_081556.1, from coordinate 155,455,410 downwards.
CTTAAAGGCTCCTGTGTGTGTGCGTGTGTAAGCATGGGATAGGCGGATTCGGGGGCTGGCTAAGTGTACAAAAATCTACACGCACGTAGTCACGCACCAACACTCACTCATCTCCAATGGCATTCGGGGAGCTGGAGCTGAAGCCAGAGCCGAAGAGCAGCACGCCTGAAATATGCGTTGACGTGAATTGTTGAGATTTTCATCTTAGATTTATGTATTCCTTTTATGATTTTTTGATACTAAAAAAAATAAAAATGGAAACATGGCGTGTATTGATGTTTTATTGGTATTTTATTATGTTTCCCTTTTATTATTATTTTTGTTGCTGCTGTCGTTGTTGTTGCTGTTCTTGGTGAAAGTTGTTACAGTAGCTTCTTGTAATGCTGGTATACAAGCCAGTGCGATAGAGTGAGTATGAGTTTAAGCAAAAGTTTAGCTTGGCGTTGCCGCTGTCATATTTTTGGCAACAATTTTCATAGGATAAATTAAAAATCTTCGAATTGGTTTCAATTGACGACCTAATCCAGTTTTGGTCAATTTAAGCCTTAAGTCAATTTCGTGAAGTAAGCAAAAATATACTGCAAATAACATAACCTTAAAGAACAAAAGGCAAGCATCTCTCTCTCTCTCTCATTGCATAGTATTAACGATGGTAAGTCTAGAGAGGTTTGTAATTATTGAGCTCAACATAATGGCGGTAGTATGGAGTGCAGCCGAGCGATGCAGATCGGCATTAGGCAGCGTAGCCAATACCAGGATGGTGAAAAAAATGTTTTAAGTTCCGGCTAGATGTTCACTTCTGGAGTTGTAACCTAGGAATGGAATAAAAAATTAAAGGTGAGTATTTTTCTTATATCTCTCCAGTATATGGCGTTGCAGTTGATCGAAAGATTATTTCGTTAATGTTATTCGAGCTACGTATTATGCGAGAAAATGAGTTTAGCCTTGTACGAAGTTAATTCGCAAGAAAATTGTCTGTTAACTGATTGCAAAATATGACGCATTTTTTTGGACGACACACAGTGGGCCAAACGGCGAAAAAATTGCAAATAAGTCCACAACTTTTTATTTGTTGAAGTGGGCGGTAAAAAAAACGTTTAGATATTTGTAGAGAAGGGCATAGGCTTTCAGGAAATTGGCGTTGTTGGTCTATATCTTTAATACAAGGTGAGATACAGAGTGTGAAAATTGACCACTTTCCACTTCTCAAACCTTCAAGGGGCTATAACTTTCGAAGTACGCAACCGATTTGCATGATTTAGGACTATGCATATACTGCTATGCCATCGGGCACTTCAACAAAATATTGATCGATTCGTCCATGGGTTGGAATATACTTTTGTTATGTAAAGAATTCGCTTGCCAAGTTTAGAAAAATTGGAGTTAAATGTTCAAGAACAAAAATACTAAAATGGGTATGGGATCTACACCTAAAGTTGGACCGATTTGGACCATATTCGGCACATCTGTAGATAGGTCTAAAAAACCGTTCCAAATTTCATTTTATTTTATAAGGTTAAGGTGGGTGTTTAATTAGGAGATTGGTATATATGACCGCCATATGAAAATATGGACAGGTATGGATCATTATATATGGCAGCGACATGTTGCTGCGTAAATATAAATTTCGCTTTATTTTAATTGAAATTAGAAAAAAATATATATTATATCCTCTCAGCTTATAGATTTTTTTTAATTTCAACAAAATTGAATCGAAATTTATATTGATGCAGCAACATGTCGCTGCTATTTTGCTCATAGAACTAGGTATACCTTCTGCGGAATGTCCCTGTGTTCTTTTTGTCACAATTTTTATACCCTACACCAATACTGTACTTAGTACATTTGTTTATAACATCCAGAAGGCAGAGAGCTAGACCCATTCCATTGGTATTCATTCATAATTAATTCAGCTACGTCTGTCTGCCTTTCCTCTGTTTGTCCGACAGTATGTCTGTCCATGTTAATTTGTGTAGAAAGTACAGGTCGCTATTTTTATCCGATCATCATACATACATTTGTTTTGGCCAAGAGACGAAGTCTATTGAAATTGGAAAAAATCAGTTCAGATTTAGATATATCTTCCATATATATGTTCGTCCAACTTTGAGTTATATTCCAATAAAGTACAACAGATTGTCGCGAAAATTAGCATATATAATTTTCTTATGACAGTAGACATTTTTTAAAATTTTATCAAAATCAGTTCAGATTTATATTTAACTTCCATATACATATAGACCGCCTTATTTGCACATATACGTAGAGCTGTAATTATTACAATTTTGAAAAGAATCGCTGGAAAATTGCTACAAATTGTTTTTAATTTCATCTGAAAACCTCCACCGAAGTCCATTTAATTCGGTTAGGAATAATATATAGGCTACAATTTCTACTATAGGGTAGGTGTAGGGTATTATACAGCCGACACCGCTAGAATTATGCCTATCCTTAATTGTTTTATAGTAAGTACTCAGTACTAGGCTTAAGCTTTAAATTTTTGTTAGGTATTTTGTTATTACTCCCTAATAGATGGCGTTGCATGCGACTTATTTTGTTGTTGTCATTCGAGCAATGAGGTTGTGTGCGAAAGCATTAACGGATCAGCTTCCTTTAGGCTTAAAATTTTAGTTCATTTTATTTCATAACAATAGTAGATGGCGTTGCAATAAGATTTTAAAATCTTTCTCTGATTTTTTACCCACCACCGACAGATATTCATTTTGCCAATCCGTTTGCAACATATTGAAATATCCTTATAAAGTATGTATATATTCTTGATCATGGTAAAAATCTGAGACGATCTAGCCATGTCCGTCTGTCTGTCTGTTGAAATCATGCTACACTCTTTAAAAATGAAGATATTGAGCTAAAACTTTACAAAGGTTTTTTCTTTGTCCATATGCAGGTTAAGTTCGAAGAGGGGCTATATAGGACTATATCTTGATAAAGCCCCCCGATATAGACCGATCTGCCGATTTAAGGTTTTAGGTAGAGCTGGCAAAATATCGATGGCACTATCGATATTTAATTTTTTGATTGAATATCGATTGATATTTTTCTGATACTATCGCAAAAGTTAAATTTTTTGGAAAACCAAACAAAAACAAGCAATCCGACACTGAATGTTTCCTTTAAGATACATTGCGCCTATAAAGGGCCCAATTTTCATCCCATTAGGCTAACATATTGTATTGGGTTGCCCAAAAGGTAATTGCGGATTTTTTAAAAGAAAGTAAATGCATTTTTAATAAAACTTAGAATGAACTTTAATCAAATATACTTTTTTTACACTTTTTTCCAAAGCAAGCTAAAAGTAACGGCTGATAACTGACAGAAGAAAGAATGCAATTACAGAGTCACAAGCTGTGAAAAAATTTGTCAACGCCGACTATATGAAAAATCCGCAATTACTTTTTGGGCAACCCAATACAATGATTTCTCATATGACTTCCAAATGACTTCAATAACCTTGGTTTTCTTTGGTCTGTGCATTGATATTGCTTCTATATAAATCGATATCCTGATTTTTACTTCTCATTTTCGTTTGAAATATAGGTGATGGGAATTTTGACGATAGTATCGATACTATCCATATTTATTATTTAAAACTATCGAAAATATTGAATGTTGCTATTATCGATAGTTTGCCAGCTCTAGTCTTAGGCCCATAAAAGCCATATTTATTATCCGATTTTGCTGAAATTTGAGTGTATGAGTTGTGTTAGGCCACTCGATATGCTTCTTAAATTTGGCCCAGATCGGTCCAGATTTGGACATAGCTGCCATATAGACCGATCTCTCGATTTAAGGTCTTGGGCCCAAAAAATGCGCATTTATTGTCCGATTTAGCTGACATGTAGGTCAGTGAGTTAAGTTGGCCCCTCGGTATTCTTCTTGGAAACGGTTAGATCGGCCCAGATTTGGATATAGCTGCCATGTAGACCAAACTCTCGATTTAAGGTCTTGACCCCATAAAAGGCGAGTTTTTATCCGATTTCATTGAAATTTGACGCAGTGACTTCTGTTAGGCTTTTCGACAACCGTGTCCTATATGGTTCAGATCGGACAATATTTGGATATAGCTGCTTAAAAAGATATAGAACTAAAATTGAACAATGACTTGTATTTATAGATCACTCAATGTCCGTGCCGAATTTGGTCGAAATCGGACCATATTTGGATATAGTTGCTATGGATGCATTTTGCACTGGATTATGACTAATGGTGGTTTAGGTGGTGGTGGGTATCCAAAGTTAGTGCTTTTTACTTGTTATTCAAGCAACGATGTTGCTTGTGAATATGGGTTCAGGGTCTTATAAGTCTCTAATATGATCATATTTTTTTTATTACCGGTCTCCAGTAGATGGCGTTACAGCACGATTACAAGTTTCGGTGTTTTTATTCGAGCGATACAATTTTATGTGCGAAAATGAGTTTATATCAGTCATCAATCTGCTAAAAACCTCATATTAGATCAACAATTTTGTTAGAATAGATAGCTTTGCATTAAAATTGCGAATTATTTTTGCTGTTTTTGTTAAATCAATGGTTTTCTACGTGAAACTGAGTTCCGATCAGTTTTCATTCGGTTCATTCTCAAAATTCTGATTCGAATAATGAAAAGAGATCTGAATAATATTGTAACGACATCTTTCGGACTCGAATTTTGAGCTTATAAGGCTATCATTGCTTAAATAAAAACAGCAAATCGTTCAATAATTTGATATAGGACTCATATAAACCGATCGTCCGATTATTCTTCTTGAGACTTAAGAGAGCGTCCTTTTTATCCGATTTGAGTTAAATTTTGCGGAATGATTTTTTGTTTGATCTTCAATGGTTATAATTATGGTCAGATTCGGTTAATAGCCTGTTATATTTTTTTTTTTACTTTAATGGGCAATGACAGAACATTTGTCCCATTAGCTGAACTTAGAATAGCGTTCCAGGGGCCTCGATCTTCTGCGCTTCTTCTAAAATCTCTGACAATAGCCTGATATAGCTGACACATAGTTGGATATCCTAGTTTTACTACTTGAGCCTTAAGAGGGCGCATACTTTGTATGAGATCGAAAGTAACATGCCTGGATTTCAATCCAGGTGAGAAAAATTTTTTTGACGGTGGTTAACACCTCATTAATACTGGCGACACTTCTCTATAAAGATGCCCAATCCCATGGCAGGCGGTTGTACGTACCGGATTGACCGATGGATTTCTTCATCGGCAAGGGCTGCCGTCTCAGTGTACAACACTGCTACAACAACAATAACAAAGGTATCACGCCGCTTGGATTCGGCTATAAAAAAGAGGTACTCAAATAATCATCAATGAACTAAAACTTGTATCGTACATCATTCATTTATTGCGAGAAGCTTCCCCACTGGGTTCTTCGTTTAGTTTTTCCTTCAGCTAGATTGTGCAAACCAACTGATGCATTTGCCTTATTAGCTTGTCGTTTTGGGCAACATCAAGGCATTATGAACAAACTGTAATCATCTGATCACATATCCCTACCTTATAAATCGACATTGTCGCATGTGTTACACATATGAAAAAATAAATCTAATGTATATTGATTTTCACCAATATTTTTCTAGTGGCAACACTGATAGGGAGTAAAAGGGCCTAGAATTTCCCATTGTGTGTAGGTGGGCATGTGGGTGCTGATGCATTGTTCTGTTGGTTGGTTTTTTTCTTAGGCTATTTATTTTTGGGCCACAAAGCATATCAACAGTTATGGCAAACAACAACAACAAAAACGAAACTGTTGTTGTTGTTGCTGGTGTGTTGGTATTTAAGAAATTGTGGTTTTCATCGCCCTCTTTATCATCAGCCCACTACAACGACGACAACAACAACAATAACAACACAAACACAACAATGTTATCATAACAAGAACCTGAACCTGTTTAAAATGCGTGAGACACAAAAACTTGTTAGACCAATTAGGATTGGTGCTCAAGAATGGGGAGTTGCATGGGAGGTAGGGGAACAGAACAAATGAACGAAGAATACCATTCCAGGCATTTAAACGAAGCCCCACCATTGTCGTCTTTGTTGTAACCACACAAGTGGCGTGGAATTGGAATGGCGGGGTAATGATACTTTATGTCTTTCAACTTTTAACCCAAAGCAAGGACAACCAAATTGGTTAAACGGATAAATGAACGAATGAAATAAAATGAACGAAGAAATGCCGCAGCGAATGGAGGAACGACTGCTTTAATGTTTGTCTTGGATGACTACGTAAAGACTAAGAATAATAACGGATGGCATAAAACCAAACATCAACTACCGACCGACCGACCAAACGACAGACAGACTGAGCCTGAGAGCAGACCATAGCCAAATTGGACATACGGCAGCCATGTGTGTGCGTATGTGTAGATGATGTCAGGAAAAGACCGAGACCCAGGCGAATCATTGGGGAATATTTGCTATTTTTTCTGGGGTTTCCAAAGTGTCGGTGTATATGTATGCCAATAAACATGTGTTTGTGCAAGTTGTTTCATATCATTTCATATCTTTTTACTTTTGTTTTTTTTTTTTTTTTGTTCTTTCTTGCTACTCTTGGCTGGCCGTGATGAAGCTCGACACCGTGTTGTATTGTGGTGGCTCGGTGGTTTTTCACTATGTGTGCGCTCAGTATGTGTCGCATATGTGCGGGTGTTTGTGAGTGTGTATTTGTCTTTCATGTTATTTGAAACATTTATGAGATTCTGTGATGATATGATGAAGTGATGATGATGCCGATGCCAATACAAAATGCCATAGCAAATGGTGCCGAACGATATGAAATCAAAAATCGAAAAGTGAGAGCGAGAGCAAGAACGAGTGAGTGATACAACAACAGGGACACTCGTAGGCCTCATTTACTCCAATCCCTTCCTCCGTTTCGCCAGCTCACAAGTTTGAAACAGCAATGCAAAAAAAAAGGACAATTTACACGTGATTCTTTTGCATTTACTTTTGTGCCAGGATTCATCAATGATGCTATGCTGATACAGTCAAAGGCAAAGAGCATCATAACAAATACATACATACATACATTCATGTGGTATGCTGTGCTGAGAGTGAGAGCAAGTTGAAGCATAACGTCAAAATGCCACGAGCAGACAACAACAGCAAATCAATTCATTAGGGAAATAATGACATAAATGCCAATAATTTCTTTTTTTCGCCTTGGAAGGTATCAAAAATGAAATTGAATGTTCTTATTTTCTTATCATCTTTGTAATTCTCTTTATTGTTGCAAAAACCATCAAAACTCACACTTAAGCAAAATCATTTCTCTCACTCTCTTACTATGTAAGCATACCAAAAGCCTGTCATAAGCTGATGACACATAACTACAATATGTAGTACAGGGTTGCCATGGAGGCAAAATGTACTGAAAATTGTTCAAGAGAATGGTGTGTGAAAAAACTATAAAAACTTTGTAGAGATATGAGAGACAACAAGTAAAACGATTCAGCTAAAAATTTGCAAATAAGAAATTTAGTTGAAAGGCATAGTTTTACTCTACGTATCAAACTTCTGTCAAACCGGGCAAAAATTAATCGAAAGATTGGTTTATATGGCAGTAATATCAGGTAAAAGACCGATTGCGGCTTTCGCACAGTGGGAAAAAACTAGTAAAAAATATGTCATGAGAGAACGGGTACAGATATCTCTCTGGAACGGTCAAAGCTGAGGTGCTAGTGGGATCGTGTGTAAAATTTCAAGGCCCTAGGTTGTCCGAGCACTTTTGACAGGCCCCTTAAGTTGGTCACCTAAGTATTTCGAAAATTTGTGGGATATGACTAATCATTGTGGCTCGATTTTAATTTTTATGGATGATTTGGATTTGTGACAAAAGTTTGCCGCAACGACTTTGCAGCAAAAAGTGTCTAAAGTGTCTTAGCTGATTATTCAGCTAAAATTATTCCGTTTGGAGGTAAAAAATTTGAAAAGTGAATTTTTTGGCATTTTTTGTTCAAAAAAAGTATTTTCATTCATTAGTCCTTATTGAAAAAACTTGCTTAGATTCTTTAATTTTTTCCCTTTCTTTTTGTGAAGAGGACATACTGCAGATGCATTTTTAGTGACATTTGAATGAGATACTTCAACTTAAAAGCAAGCTATATGTACTTGAAAATAGGCAATTGGAAAAACCCATTGAGTTCTCAAATTCCAAAGCTCAGATCCCCCATTTGGGCTTATGTTTCTTTTATTCCGAATGTCCCCCAAACTCATGTAAAAAATTTTTACACCTAACAATATTTGTAAACCATCTTTGCCCAAAATGTGTATTTTGGGGATTATTGTAAAAAAAATCGAGCAGAATTTGTTTTAAGATTATTAAGGACAAGACGAGATATTGAAGACTTAAAGCGAACATTTTTATAGGGATTTTTGAGCACTATCCAGCAAAAAAATGGAAATCGGACCACAACCGAAGATTTGGCAACCTCAACAAACTTTCGATCTTAATCTCAATTTTTTTCGCAAAATTTTAGCCAAATAGGACCAAAATGGCCACTTTCATGGACTAAAAACGTGAAATCGGTGATCCGTTTATATGGGAGATATATCAGGTTATAGACCGCTTTAAACAGTACTTGACACGGATGTTAGAAAGTCATAACAGAACACTTTGTACAAAATTTCAGCCCAATCGGATAACAATTGCGGCTTGTAGGAATTAAAGAAGTCGCAGGAGCTATATCCAAATCCGAACCGATATGGCCCATTTGCAATTCCCAACGACCTTAATCAAAAAGAAGTATGTGTGAAAAATTGTAATTGTAAATAGTAATATGAATGAATATTAGGATATCACATTGAGGGTGCACTCACTCTCTTTGCGATATGAATGAAATATGCGTCGGCAAATTTACAATTTGTGGTTGGTCTATATAGTTTTGCCTTTTATTTTGGGTACTAAGTTCCAATCATTGGGTATTAGTTTTCTAGCATATCATTGTCGTGATACGATTAGTTTTAAATAATTCAGCCGCAATTCATCGGATCTTGCTGCTTTAGTATTCTTAAGTCGGTTTTCTGTCATTTTGAACTCATTCTGGTTGAGCTATATAAACTCCATACCGACGACAGGGACTAGTTCGGAGGTATCTTTGTCTCGCTACAAACGGATAACAACAATTTTAAAAATGTTTTCACACCACACTTTCTGTACCTGGTACCAAATAAAGATATTCTTACCTAGAAGTGGGTGTGCCTTATATTTTATTCTTTGATAAAATGTTCGCACTTTATATCGTCTTTGCCTAAGTGCCTAAATCATCTTACACCAACGTCTTTCCATAGCTATTATCAGAGGCAGATAACCACTGTTGAAAGCAAAACAACAAACGTGTTGACCAATGCGCCACAATGCCGTACAGTGTTGGCTATCTATATGCCGACATTGTCATAGCAACATATCTCAAAACAATATTTCCAAATTGATCTGGCAACCTCGCTATATAGTTTATTTTGCCATCCAAAGAAATGAAAAACTTGTGAAACACAAACGAACTCGTGCATTGCAAGACAGGTTCTTGTTTTTGTTGTTACTTTGGCGAATGTATGCGCTAAAGGATGACGAGAGTTGATACTGGCAGGAGTGCTACTGAATGTGTCTGTTGCTGTAGTTGTTGTGTACTCATGAGATTGTACAAGAGCTGGTGTTGGTGTAGTTGCTGTCGTTGTTTACCTCGTAGACCATAAAGTATCATATCGTACTCCATATCGTTTTACTTTATGTTGGCAAAAACCCATGACTATGAGATGCTGCCGCCTACAACGACAGACAACGAAACACAAATACAAACCTACACTCCTACACACCTACCACTCGTAGCAACTTTATTCTGTTGTGAATTAATCAATGAACATATCCCGCGGGACTTTGGGCAAAAGCTTTTCTCGTCATCTTCATCTTCACCATGTGGCATGCAGTAGTAGTAGTAGTAGGTGGAGAAACAGCACACAGATCCATCCACTCCGTACGTCCGTCTGTCCGTCCATCCATTTCATATTCATTCCCCTGCCTTCTGACACCTCAGCTTCTTGATTCCCCATCGCATTATGGCAAACATCATAAAGATGAAACTTTTTGTTGCTTTTTAAGGAAAGAGCATTGCTGCGAAAAGTGCTTTACACATTTTTATGACGCAGTCAGGGACGTATTTAGAGGTGGTTTGGTGGGGTTGGGGGTGGGCAAAATTATTTCTCTCTTCTATTTCCCTTATTCCACTTCAATTTTACTTTGGTTGCCCGTCTTTTGGTGTCATTTAATACTGGTGGAATGTTCATTGTATCATGTGGCTGGTTGGTTGGTTAGCTGGCATGCTGGTTGACTGACTGGCTGGGAGTTTGGCTGTCATGTCTATCCAACCAAACCAAAAAAAAAAAAACTTAAAGAAAAGTATGCCCTATACTCAAACGTATAAAAACAGTCAAAGCAGCACACATTGACACAGAAATAGAATCATGGTCGTACTTTAAGGAAAGGTAAGGCAATTATCTTTACGTGGAAAATAGATGAAGTGAACTTATTTTTGAACTTATGTAAGACAAAGAACAACGTCTGACTGTCTGACAAGAGGTCAAACAAAATATGAGCTTAATGTCTTTAATGAATTTCACAAATAAAATTGAAAGACTTACAGCAAGATATAGCCATGGAAGACTGAAGATCAGTTGATGTAGGGGCCTGTGCTTTTGCCAGGAACTAGCTAAGGCTGCACATAGAAACTTCTCTCATATCTTACATCGATTAAATGATTTGCCAGTTGAAGATGAAAAAGTCGGAGAAGGTTAAACAACTTACAAAAATTTTAGCATAACGATGGATGATCGTCTTTGCAATGCGTTTTTATACCCCCACTAAAGGATGGGGTTATTCTAACTTCACTATTCCGTTTTTAACACGTCATCCCATCTTAGATCCCATCATGTATAGATATTCTTGAACGTCACGCAATTTGTTGTTCAAGACATGTCCTTCCGTCTGTCGAAAGCACGCTGGCTTTCTTGTTGAAAGTCATAATAGAACACAACGTGCCAAATTTTTATAAAATCGTATAGCATTTGGGCCCTCCCGGACCACAAGATCTCAAATCAAAAGATCGGCGAGCTATATCAGGTTAAATACCGATTTAGATTGTACTGGGCACGGTTATTGGAAGACGCGAAATTTCAGAAAATGCAGATAGCATGGCATAAGCTCATGGAAGCGCTCAAGATCTTCAATCTGGAGATCTGTTTATAGGACAGCTATTAGGTTCCCCAAAAAGTAATTGCGGATTTTTCATTTAGTGGGCGTTGACAAATTTTTTCACAGCTTGTGACTCTGTAATTGCATTCTTTCTTCTGTCAATTATCAGCTTTTACTTTTAGCTTGCTTTAGAAAAAAAGTGTAAAAAAAGTATATTTGATTAAAGTTCATTCTAAGTTTTATTAAAAAATCCGCAATTACTTTTTGGGCAACCCAATATATCCAAAACTGAATCAACACAGCCCATTTGCAATCCCTAACGACCTCAACAATAAGAAGTATCTACGCAAAATTTCAAGCATGTAGCTTATGCGCTCGTCCGGTATCCTGATTTCGACAAACGGACGGACGGACACGTCTAGATCGATTTAGAATTTCGAGATGATCAATAATATAAAGGGTGATTTTTTAAAAGCTAGATGAAAGTTAAAAAACCACTTAAAATTCAGAAAAATACATGATAACTTTATTTGAATCGATAGTAAGGTCCATATAATATGATAATTAAAGATTTTTCATGCAAATGTTGACTGTGGCTGCGCCTCAAATGGTCCATCCGCTTAGTACAATTTTGGCATACTCTTTCCAACATTTCGGCCGGTATCTCACGAATAAATGTTTCAATGTTGTCTTCCAATGCGTCAATTGAAACGGGCTTGTCTGTATAGATATGAACTTTAATATAGCCCCACAAAAATAGTCTAAAGGCATTAAATCGCACGATCTAGGTGGCCAATTGACCGGTCCCGAACGTGAACTAAAATGTTCACCGAACTCGCCTCTCAATAAGTCCATTGTTACGCGTGCTGTGTGGCATGTGGCACCGTCTTGTTGAAACCACATGTTATGAAAGTCAAGCTCGTGCATTTTGAGCTAAAAAAAGTTGGATATCATCTCACGATAGCGCTCACCATTCACAGTTACGTTACGATTCGCAACAGCTTTGAAGAAGTACGGTCCAATGATGCCACCAGCCCATAAACCGCAACAAACTGTGACTTTTTCTGCATGCATTGGTAGCATTTGCAATGCTGGTCTTCGCTCCAAAATCAACAATTCTGCTTACTTACGTGCATATTGAGCCAAAAATGAGCTTAATGGATGAAGCGCGCGACAAATTTTCTTAACGGAGCACTCATTTTAATAATAAAATTCAATAATTTGCAAGCATTGTTCGTTGGTATAACGATTCATGGTTCAATTATAGACCAAACTGAAGACAGTGACACAAAACACAAAACGTGGGTGATCTGTTTAAACCAGTGTTACCAAAACGATAATGGCTAAAAAATCTACCTTTATTAGGAAATGCCACTCAAAAAATGCTCATATTTTTGGCAATTATATACATTTCTTAGTACATGTAAAAACTAAAAGAAAGAAAATGATTTTAGGTCAGTTTATGCAGGGTTGCCATACTGTCAGGGGCCCACTATCATTGAGTTTAAACTTTAATCGGACTGCACTCATTGATATGAGAGAACTAGCCCCTGTTCTTTAATGGAATGTTCATGAGAAATTTAGTAGTTAAAAACAAAATTCACAAATTAAAAAAAAAATCATAAAAAATTTTTAACTTATACTTTAAAAACAAAATTCACAACAATTAAAAAAAAAGAAATATATTTTTTTTTAATTTTAATCCTTATGCCCTTTTTCGATTTGTTTTACCGCAAAAAGTTCCTTATTTCATAAACTTTATACACTATAAAGAAAATTTTGGGGCAGCCATATTTGAATAAGATACAAATTAATTAATCAGCTCAGCCAAAATCTCTCAATATGCATCCCACTGTAACAACATGGCCATTTGTTTACCTAAATTTTGCCTCCCGTCATTACTGACGAATTTTATCTATTCAGATTTAGATATAGCCCCATATAAAAGTTCGTCCGATTTCGAACAATACGGCAAGAATTTGTTAAATTTTTTACCGATTGTCACGCAATTTGGTACGAAGGGTTCTCTTATGACTTTCCTAGATATAGGTAAAAACTTATTTATTATTATTATTATAGCTTCCATATATATGCATGTGTCGCCCGATTATCACTTTTTTATACGCAGCACCGAAGAATGGGAGTTTATGCATTTTGTCATTCCGTTTGCAACACATCGAAATATCCATTTCCGACCCTACTAAGTATATACATTCGTGATCGTCGTAAAAATGTAAGACGATCTAGCCATGTCCGTCCGACCGTCTATCTGTTGAAATCACGGAACAGTCTTTAAAACTTGATATATTGATCTAAAACTTTGCATAGCTTTTTTTTTGTCCATAGGCAGGTTAAGTTCGAAAATGGGCTATATCGGACTATATGTTGATACATACCTTATATAGACCGATTCACCGATTTAAGGTCTTAAGTCCATTAAAGCTACATTTATTATCCGATTTGCCTGAAATTTGCGGCAGTGAGTTATATTAGGCCTCTAGACATCTTTGTTCAATACGGCCCAGATCGGTCCAAAATTAGATATAGCTGCCATATAGACCGATCTCTTGATGTAGGATCTTACACCCATGAAAGGCGCATTTATTGTCCGATTTCGCTGAAATTTGATACAGTAAGTTATGTTAGGACTCTCGACATCCTTGTTTACTTTGGCCCAGATCGGTTTGGTTTGGGCACATTATAGGCCCATTTATTGTCAGATGTAACCGAAATTTGGTATAGTGAATTGTGCAAGACTTCTTCTCTGTCCAGGTCCAGGTTTGGATATAGCTGCCATATTAACGACCTCCCGATTTAGATTTAAGAAACATAAAAGGGTGAATTTATTAACCGATTTTGCTTAAATTAGGCACAATGGGTTGCGTTTGGACCCTCGAGATTGGTATCGCGTATGGGAATGATCTGGCTATATTTGGATATAACCACCATATGTACCGATCTCCCGACTTTAGTCCTTGGGACAATAAAAACACGCTTATTACCCTATTTCGTTGAAAATTGACACATTGGGCTGTGTTAAGCTCCTCGACATTCGTGTTCTATATGGTTTAGATCGGTCTATATTTGGATATAGCTGTCTTTTACATATACCGATTTAAGTGCTTAGGACCATAAAAGGTGCATTTTTTAACCGATGATAGTGTTAGACCGTCACATAGACTTCTTGAAAATGGTGGAGATCGGAATATATTTATATATAGCTGTTATGGGATCATAAATGATGGATTTTTCACTGTATTATGACAAAAGGTTTTTAAAATTCGTATGTATCCAAGGTGGTGGGTATCCAAAGTTTGGCCCGGCCGAACTTAAAGCCTTTTTACTTGTTTATGTTGGAATGACGATCAAGAATATATACATATTCTTTAAGGGATCTAAGACCTATACTTCGAGGTTTACAAAGGGATCATGAAGTTGGTATATTCCCTTCCTATGGTGGAGGGCATACAAACCCATGGGGATTTCTTGTTATGATCCCCGTTAATTTTTTTTATTTTCTGAAATGAAAATCTCCAAATATCAATGGAAATCACCAAATATCAATGAAAATCTCCAAATACCAAAAATCTCCCCAATCTAACTGAAATGCTGAGGGCGCTCATGGATGGAGTATGCATTACAACGATTCATTCGTACCTTTAAGACTCTGTTTTTCTTTTTATAGCTGTTGTTGTATATTCTTTACACACACGAGAACACTGTGCCACCATCGGCATTCGTATTTAAAAGACAGCAACAAGAAAGCAAAGCAAGAAAACAAAAACGCATACCCCCAAAATGATTGCTTACGATTAAGTGCCGCAATATTCTCTTGTTGCTGTTCGCTATTGATGTTCTGCTAACCCATCCAACCCACTACAGTTCCCCCCACTCAAAGAGCCTACACCATCATACTCCACTCTATACTACTCAGTGTTGTTTGCCACCCACTACACCACTGGAAGATTGGCGAAAAGGGAATGTATTGTATGCGGTTGTCTGCAAAGAAGAAGCAGTACTACATTCTTTCCTTCTGTCTAAGAATTTTCTGATGTTTGCGTGAGAGTCTCAGTGGTGTGTTTGTGTATGTTTGTATTGGCATGAACATGAACATGTTGAGAGTATTAATTCTTCCATGTAGCAAGGACGCCACTGCTGTTTGAGGCGTTTCTTTGAGTCCAAAACAAGTTAAAACTTCGCTATTCATTCATTCAACCAGCCATCCATCTATCGAATGATGTCTCAGTTGATGGTGGTCGCCGCTACCATCATAAGATGACCTTCACATGCAAACACAAACCACTTTGACCGTAGCCCATAACTGAATCAAAGCGCCCTAATAACCATAACTTTTCCATAGATTTTCTAGTATGCTCGCATAAAACACATGCATTAAAAAATTTCTCCCCTGTAGTTATGGCCAGCCAACGTAATTTCGTTTTCCATCGACATGTATCACAACATCGCACTTTGTAGCGTGAAACATAAAAAGAGCGAAGACAAAGACACGAGCTGTGCAAAAAACAGTTTCATGAAATTTTAATAAAGGCTGTGCGTCTCAAACAAAACAGGCTAATTATGAGGCTTATATGTGTTAAGTTTGTGAAGACATCGCATCATAAGTGATGCGTTGAAGGTGTGAAAATGCGGCCTTTATTTTCTAATCCCAACATGGAATACAGCCATAAGAGCCAGCTCAAGTCTTAATCATACCCCCCCAGTAGGGATGCGCAAAAGTCAAGAGACATGATTTCGTTAGAATATTCAAAATGTCTGGGCTGAATTTATGATTAAGGCACAAAATGGCATATATGCTATTATATTATAAAAACGAAAAATGGAAAAGCATTGTGAGGTTTAAAAAGTCTTGAACATTTTTAATTTAAACATACTTTACGATGGTTGGCTGATTAGGTTGATTTTGGTATTAGATGAGGTTTTGTTAAAAAAATGGGGCATACTTTTAGGAGATTGTAGACCTTTTTATACCCTCCACCATAGATTGAGGGTGTTTATTAAAGGTCTGCGAATGCCATATTTAGTTTGAAGGCACCTAACAAAAACCATTGGGTTGTTTTGCGATGCTGTCGTTATTTTTCCAAAATGTCATGTCGTAAACGCAAAACGATATGCGAAGATATAGTGGAGATACAACCAAGATTGGACACATTGGAGTCGCACTCTCCATATATGTGTTGCATTCATGTGACACTAATGTTGATATAGAATTCGAAATGACCATCTCGTGTGTAAGAAACCATCGACCAACCATAAATTAAACGCAATCGATGTGCCATAAGATGGCGTGAAGAAGCAACCACCATCACATACATTGGTATCAAACCTTCTTTACACGTTGTTGTTGTAGTAGCAGTGTGTGGTACACTGAGGCGGCAGCCCTTGCCGATGAAGGAATTCATCGGGTCAATCCGGTACATACTACCGGCTGCCATGGGGCTACACGTGTTGCATTCATGTGACACTAGAGTTTATTTAAAATTCACACTAAATGACACTAGTGTTTATTTAAAATTCGACAGGAAACTAATGCTAAGATACACAAGGTTGGACCTTCAAGAACTAGAACGAAAGCTTAACGCTACAAAAGAGAGCTTCTAATCGAGCAACGCCTTAAGCAACTTCATAAAGCATGGATACTGCTACAGAGTGAATGTCGTACTTGAAGATTTCTTCCAGATAGTGTAAACCTGCCTCGGTAAACCAGACAGCCACTTAAATTTCTACTGAATTAAGAATAATCCCAGCAAAAACTTACTTTGGCATGTAAAATAATGGATAACTCATTATCCATAGATTTACTGGCTGCTAAAATATAACGAGTTATCAACAGGAATACCATCTGTGTTACCGGTAGTACAAATGTCATTACATGCAACATCAAAAGAAGCTCAAGAATAAGCACATATTTGTAATAGAAAAAATCATTATTATAATATTATTATACAAAACTACTAAAATCACTACCATGTGTTAGAATATTGTGTCTATAAATAGAATATGTCAAACATAAACACAAAGGCATGACCATCTTTGATAATATTTATTTAAACTTTAAAGAATTACAGTTTGCTTTTGTGTTGTTAGCTAATATTTAAAGGTGAAAATAGTGTATTATTCAAACAATAGTAATGTGGATGTAGAGCGTCTGCTTTGAAAACGGAAGGTTCTTGGTTCAATTCTCGGCTGCGATAAAGCTAAAGTTTTAATTTCATTTATAATTTGAATTATTCATATAAAATTTGTCTTCTTCAAAGCAACTGAGCATTGATAACGTGGTATTGGGGAAAGTCGCGAACATGCTTGAGATAATATGTCATTATTTTTTGACAACTTGTATGCTTAGGCATAAGTACTTATTTTTGAACTATTGGTAGGCTTGTGCGGAAGGACTTTCCTTCTAGGACATCGCCATGTAAAAGTAATTAGAAACGATGCCTAAAAATAAGTAGTTATAAGCTTTTGAATGAGTTTACCTTTCTGGTTACTTGGTAATGAGAGTTTTTGCTGGAATGCCAACGTGCTAAATGTGCTTTCCGCTTGTGACCAGAGACCACACCATACACTCTTCGCTTCATTAACATTTATCAACAACCACATCAATGTTTTTTGTCCATAACATCTGTCTGTTTATCAAAGTAACCCAATATATGCATATCTTCCCCATGTTTTGCTAAAACAGAAACCTTTTCATGGTACACATCAATAAATTTTGCCCCTTAAATATATTAAAGAGTCCATATGACAAGTGTATGTTTGCCAACTTTTCAGGAGGAAAGTTTTGCTTTGCATGAACTTTGACCTAATGGACAGAAAACTTTATTTTTTGAGTTGTTCCTGTTATTGAGTTTAATAACTTTGTGGCAAGTACCTGTAAGCTAGTATTATTTTCTTTAGCTGTTCACTGTTCGCTGTTCGCGTAGGTATGAATTTATTTGCCAACACATAAACGCTTAGCTCGTGCAGCACCGAAAAACTTTCTTAAGAAATTGTCATTTTTAATACACCTACATCCCATATATGCGTAATGATGTATGTGTTATGTTTGCCTGTTTTTAAGGATCTTAACATTATGACAGGGGAAAAAAGTTACCCAAAAAAAAAAAAAAACAATAACATACAATAGGGTGGTTTAGCCAGGGTAAAACATAATTCAACAAAATTGCCTTAAGCTTCCAATTTAAGATGAGGGGAGTAAAAAAAACCTTTGTCCATATAAGAGATGCACGGTCCTAGGGATGGCACATGAAAGCATAACAGAACTACACATGTTTTTTTTTTCACATGTTTTTCTAACAAAGTTTTCTAGAAAAATTAAATTGTTTACCATATTTTCTTTAAGATTAAAATCCTTATAAACATTTGTACGAAAATCGAATTTTTGTGAAAATTATTTTTTTTGCGATTTTAAAAGGTTTTTGTCCAGACCCTTATGAGGTAAATAGAAAAGCGATCTTTGGATCGGTGTCTCCAAAAACACCTAAATATTGCTTTTCTTGTCCTCTATGTATCTTCCATTATTGAGATTGTCCTCTATGTATCTCCCGAGCCTTGAGGACGGAGGGTCGTCCTAATCGTCTTCTTGTCAGAAAGAAGCCTTTCTAAACTCTAGAGCGAATATCGCTCCGTTAGACTAAGCAGTAAAGTCCGACATTTTATCCAAAATCGAAATTTTACCACTTATTTTGCAAAAAATGAGACGACACGAGGTAGGGAGAATTTCTAAACAACATTCGTTGTCTGCACTACATTTGGTCTGCACTATTGAGACCTGAGAAAGGCAAATGAGACTTTCAACAGGGATAACTAGGAGGCAGTCGAACTTCTGATGGAGATGCGTTGTCCAGACAGCCCACTAGGCGGCTAGTATAAGATTTTGTGCACGCTACGCACTTATCAGCTGTTTAACTATTGCTGGAGTCCCACGAAATTACTTTGGCATAGTTGAAACGGCTTGTCATGGCGGGAAAAATAAACCATAACCTCAAAAGCGAAGAAAATCTGCTGAACCTAGTCAGTCATTGCTTTTACTCAAAACACTGAAAACACTGATTGGCGTGAATGGGAGATAAAGACTGACAACGAGTAATTCGGTGCGTCATAAAACGAGACCACTGTAGCATAGAGGTTGACATGTACGCCTATGCGATTGAGTTCGAATTCTGGCGCTGAGTGATAGGGTTCGAATTCTGGCGAGAACATCAAAAACATTTTTTAGCGGTGGTTATCCCCCCTTAATGCTGGCGACATTTGTGGGGTACTATGCCATATAAAAACTTCTCCCCAAAGAGATGTTGCACTGCGGCACGCCGTCTATAAAAGGGAGGCCCCTTATCATTGAAAAAGACAGCACTTATTAATATGTGAGAAGTTAGCCCCTTTTCCTTTCATGCATTTCTACAAAACGCATACCTCAAGGACAGGACGTCTTTGAGAATAACACAAGCTGGTGCTTTTCACTCGCAGATATAAGATATCGGACTTCAGACTGCCGTCTCTGGGAGGGGTCACTCTGCCTCTCCCTCCCCGCCCTCGACACGAAACTGTCCTAGAATAGCAACAGTAAGGAAAGAATTCTTAAGGCTCTATTGGCCTTTTACTCCTGCAGGAGAATGTTTGTTAGGAAGCGAGAACTTGACCCAAATATGATTCACTGAATAATACGTTCATCGTCCAACGGATGCCACCCTGGAGCAGAGGTTAGCATTTCGAATCATGACATGACCTGAATCGAACAGCATTTTTTGATTTGTGAGAAACTTGCCTCCTGTTTTTTAGTGGAGTGTAAGTTTGTCAATTTTGCTTCGCTTCATGTTCCTCTTTATTTTCACATTAATTGGCTATGGCAGAACATTTGTCCCATTATCTAAACTTAGAATAACTTTCCAAGCGCCTCGTTCTTCGGTGATCCTTCTCAAATCTCTGACTCTTAGTTTGGAGATCTCTTTCACTGCTTGATCTTTCCATTGGAGTTTTGGTCATCCCGGCCTGCGTGAAACACTGTGCTTGCATGCGAATGACTTTTCGCTGGAGCTTCCTCATTCATTCTGACAACATTCATTCATTCATTCTGACAACATGACCTAGCCAACGCAACCATTGTATTTTAATACGTTTAACTATGCTCACGTCATTACACAGTTTGTAGTTCATACAATGCAAAATTGTCTATAAATTTCACGAAGAATTTATCTCTTAAACACTCCAAACACTACCTCGTCTTCTTTCACAAGTACCCATGCATCGGAACCATATGACAACACGAGAAGTATCAGTAAACTGCTTGCTTACTTTAAAGTAGCATCTGTTTGACAAAACTATTCTTCCCTTTGTTTTGGTTAGGCGGCGCCGAATCTCAAAGTCGTGGTTTTCAACTTTTTCCATTTTCTTTGTCTGCTCGGGTCTACAAGACGTTGTAGAAGTTGATATCATCAATTTTGTTTTATCTCCATTTACTTACAGACCCATCTTCACTGATTCTCTTTCAAACCTCTCAAAGACTGCAGTTACTACTTCTTGGAGTACATTTGAGCGTAAAGGAATGACGTAAGAGGCTTTGTAGTTAATGTATATATGGTAAATGATGACCTGTCCTTCTTTTCCAAGTTCGAATATCTAACCCATAATGAATTTGTCCAGGTCTAAAACCGAATTAATCTTTCAGACAATACACTCAAGAGTATCTTGTATGCGTTGGGGAGGAGACTTATTCCTCTGTAGTTGGCACATTCCGTTTTGTCTCCTTTCTTATGTACGGGACATAGTATGATGAGGTTCCAATCATCGGATATGCATTCTTCTGACTAGATCATGCAGACAAGCTGATGTATGCGCCTTGTCAGCGTGTCGTCTCAGTTCTTAAATAATTCAGCTGACAAACCATCGGATCCTGCTGCCTTGTTGTTCTTCAGTTGGGTCCCTTCTTCTTGAAATCCATCGCAATATAAGTATCCACATATGGGCCAATGAGTTTGTGGCAAACAGTGGACAGGAGAATCCGTATTGGGGAGTCCAAGTCAATTGATGTGAGCATGTACTTGAGAGGAGGTCTGAGTCATTGCGGTAGCCTCAAACAAAATTCTGGGAAGGCTGTCATAGCTTTGAAACTGAGGATTTATATGGATTGTATGGCAGCGCTCAGGGACTTGAATTGGAGTACGAAAAAGTTGAAATGAGTTTTGAGATGTATATTATTCCTGAATATACTCCAGGTTATGATATAACGCTATTCAACCTTACAGAAAAATTGCCAGTATGGAAGTAATAAAAAAGGTGGAAATCTGTACTTGGCTGCCATATTGCCATCTCTCTCTGATGTAGGATGCACGAACTGTTGCTTGTTTTGAGGTTTCAATCACTGAGTATTCAAGCGTTACTCATGAGAATCTTGCGTAATGATTACGAAGAGATCGATTACTTTCTGTGGTTATGTCCGGAATTTGCAATGTATGTTTGAGAGATATTTTGAATACATAGTTAGAATGTCATGATTCTGACAAGGGGCACGATTAGATCCTCCAAGTTGCAATTTCTGTAAGTGGACTTGGATTGGCAACCACATGGAATGGAAACTTTGGCGGTTGCGGACCAGTGCTTTTCCAGAGGATACACATCAGGGTGGAAAAATTTCCAAGTTAGTCAAAATGTAAATCTACGAACTTTTTTCCAACAAACAATGGGTCTAACATTAAACAATTAAAAGCGTGCTAATTTCGGCTGGGCCGAATCTTATATACTCTCCACCATGGATCGCATTTGTAGAGTTCCTTGCCCGCTATCGCTTTTAGGCAAACAAAGATAATGGAGCTATATAAAGTTATGGTACGATTCGGGTCATAATTGAATTGAACATTAGAGACCATAGAAGACATTGTGTAAAATTTCAGCTAAATTGGATAAGAATTGCGACCACTAGAGGCTTAAGACGTAAAATCGGGAGATCGAATTACATGGGAATTATATAACCGATTTAGACAGATGAACCAATTTGGCATAGTTGTATTGCGCGACAAAACAAAATATTTTACGACGTATTAGAAATCATGATCCACTAACCAGTTGTGACTAATAACGAACACTTGCTCAACTTCTATAAGTTCTTTGCTATGCTATTCTTTGAATAGAAAGCATTGAATATAATGTTGAGCATGAAGACGTTCTAAAAATCACGAAAAAATACTTTACGTAAAATATCAGCCAAATCGAATAAGAATTGCGCCCTATAGAGGCTCAAGAAGTGAAGATCCGAGATCGGTTTATATGGGAGCTATATCAGGTTATGTACTGATTTATTGGTTGCCCAAAAAGTAATTGCGGATTTTTCATATAGTCGGCGTTGACAATTTTTTTCACAGCTTGTGACTCTGTAATTGCATTCTTTCTTCTGCCAGTTATCAGCTGTTACTTTTAGCTTGCTTTAGAAAAAATGTGTAAAAAAAGTATATTTGATTAAAGTTCATTCTAAGATTTATTAAAAATGCATTTACTTTCTTTTAAAAAATCCGCAATTACTCTTTGGGCAACCCAATACATCATACTTAACAGTTCTTAGAAGTCAATACAAAACACTGCATGCAAAAATTCAGCCAAATGAAATGGTAAGAATTGCGCCCTTTAGTGGTTCCAGAAGTCAAAATCAAAGATCGCTTTATATGGCAGCTATATCAAAACATGAACCGATATGGCCCATTTACAATCACAAACGACCTGCACTAATAAGAAGTATTTCAAGCACCTTGCTTAGCTCCTTCGAAATTTAGCGTGCTTTCGCCAGGCAGACGGACGGACAGGGCTAGATCGCCTGGAAACGTCTTAGCGATCACGAATATTAATACTTTACGGGGTCTTCGATGAATATTTCGTGGTGTTACAAACGGCAATGACATAATTAATATACCCCCATCCTATGGTGGAGGGTATAAATACGATATACTCGAAAAAATCAGTTTATATGTGTCTAAAAGAAAAGTTGTTTTTAAAACACGGAAGTTAAATTTTGATTTTATATATTAGATTTTTTGGAGAAAACTTTTTGGAATGTTTTTTCCAAATCGTAAATTACGGTTTTGACAACTCTCAGTGAGTCAGGTCAGGTCCTTACAAACATCCCAAACATCCCCCTTACAAACATGTCGGCCTAGTTGGATATCCCCAGCCCTTTTCCTTCATTCTTTCTCGTAGGTATATGTGATAAGGGGATTATTAACTTCCTTTTTTTATTCTCCTACACCTCCTTTCTCTGGAATATCATAATCGACGAAAAGTGGATTCAGAGTTGACTCACTATTATCGTGGTATTTCCTTTCTGTCAAAATTTTTATGAAAATCAAAATTTGGACAAATTTAAAAAAAAAAAATAATTTTGTCAAAAAATTTTTCAATTTTACAAAATTCTTAATAAAAATCAAATTTTTAATGAAAATCAAAATTTACACAAAACTTTTTAACAAAAATCAAATTTAGATAAACTTTTTAACAAAGATAAAATTTAGATAATTGTTTTTTTCAAAAAAAATAAATAAATTCGGCTGTGCCGAATTTTATCTTTTTTCAAGTTTTTTGCCTGTTAGGGCACCTGGGCACACGGAACAACAGCGAGAGCCATTGCCTAGCGTTCGAAGCCATCAATACAACTTCCAGCAGATGCACAAAATCATGTGTAGTACGAAAGAAGTGCATTTTGTCACAGAAAGAATGTCTGTCATTACACAAAAATACATGCATTGACAAAAATACAGCTAATAAGCAGGGTTGTCGAGCTTGGTTAATGTCGTAATTTTATCATAGATGCGTTTTCGCTAGTAATACGATTACAATATACGAACGCACGGCCCTTGAAGTCATCACACCTATTACGGTTGAAAAGTCTTTTAACCAAAGACGAAACGCGTCCCATAGTGGTTGGTGTGTGTGTTATCTTTGGCTTTCCTTTTCCATTTGCATCTCCGATCCTTGAGCCCGTCTCGAAAGAGAAACAAACATAGATTATAAATTTTTATGTAATTTTATTTTTAAATAATGCTCGATTTAAACGTTCTTAAATTTCAAAAAATCCTGTTCAATAAACAGATACGTAATTCACAATAGAGAGATTTCGAAAGATTTTACTCGTTCACGTATGTATGCGGTAATTCGGCCCTGGCTTAGGCAAAATTTTTTATGAAAATCAAATATTGATTTTTTTGAAAATCACTTTGTAACAAAATATTCTATGAAAGCCGCTTTTCAACAAAATTTTGTAATGAAAATCATCATTATGAAATGTTTATGAAAATCAAATTTTTTCATCAGTTTTGACAAGATTTTCTTTGAAAACAGTTTTTTTTAATAAAATCTCAATTAAAATAAAAATTTTAAAAAATTTTGAAAAAAGTTCGTGCATCCTACACCAGAGAAAGATGGCAATATGGCAGCCAAGTACAGATTTCCACCTTTTTTATGACCAATAGGTTTTTATTTCCATTTAGAACAACAACAATAAGGCAAAAGGTGGTGTCAACAATGTTTTGGGCAGGCTAAGTAATTGCGATTTCGGCCTTACTAAGGGCCTCATCAGACTGTTTTGTCACTAAAAGATTAAATGGTTCCACCTACCCACTAATTAGTGAGCAATGCCTTGCGAACGAAACGTTGAGTCTTGTTGGTTTACCTCTTTTTTTAGAGCGCTGTAATAAAAAAATAAACGCCAACTTTTAGTTGACAAATGAGTCTGATGAGGCCCTTCGTTTGACCGAAATTGGGATTCTGAAAATATCTTGATTTGACTTTTTGGTTTTGAAACGATTTGAAATATACTTGTCACGTATATTTTGTATTATAATAGAACATTGTTTGTAAAATTTCACATAAATTGGATAAAATTTGGAGAACTGAATCATAACATCATAGTGCTCGATAGAGTGAAAAAGTTACTATACACGCATCATATGACGCAAGGGTAGTAATATTTTATTAGTTCTTGGTTTTAGGTTTTTGTATCACCAAAAATTAAATTTTTCATGAAATGTTAAAATCTACCTTTAAGGTGTTGTCTATGCTTCTCTGTGTTTCAATATCTTATAAGTACTCCCCCAAATTTTCCCCCTCCCTCATTATCGCTTCGGCACATACTAACACACCTCACAAACTTTGCTATTTAAATGCCTTATCCATATGACACACTTGGTTTTCGGTGGATTTTAGTCGTTTTTTGTTTTGTTTGTCGTTTTTTTTAGCTTTTCTTCAAACTTCCATTCTTTTGCAAAATTGAGTGGGGTTTGGTTTCCTGTTCCCCCAGTTGGTTTCCTGTCTACGCCATCAATGCAGAGTTTTTGAATATTTATGTATATTTGTGCATATTTGAGATGAGGAGATAGCAGCCATGCGACACACACACACAAGCAGGAGAAACACTCAACGAGACATCTATAGCAAATAAACAGGACAGGAAGATGTGAAGAAGAAACAAAAGAATGTCTTTTGATGGTACTTTGTCGTTGGTGCTTTGTTCCTTCAAGCTGGCATTGTCCTCGTCTTTTATTGCTTAAGGATAAATGTTAAGGATTGTTTAATGTTAACAATTTTCCTTTAGTTTTGTTTGTCGTTGTTGCTGCTGTTGTTTTTATGCTTGTTGTTGGGGGGATTTTTTAAAGCGCCCTCTAAAGAGGATTCTTGTGTCGACTCTTCTTCAATGATGCGATAAATACTTGAACCGTAGATGAGAGATGGTCATCATTATGATGGTGGCATGACATTGGGTAGAGGTGAGTGGTTGAGGGCCCATGGCCCTAGGAATGTGACCACAACTATTTTCCAAGGCAAGTCAAGGTGAGGGAGAGCAACAGAAAATGGAAAAGCGCATAGTTGGCGAATGATGGATGATGATGATTCGATTGCTTTTGATTCAATTATATTCATTACACATGGAATGTTTGCAAGAATGAAGGCGCAGATGGCCGGGACGAATGGTACGGATAAACATTAAGGCTGATGGTTGTAACAACCTTCCAGTCAGCAGGAAGTTAAATGAATTCCAAAGGTTAACTTAAGCCAAGGTGGCCCCCGATTAGATAGATGAAAATATGCTTATTTTGCTTAAGTTAAAATGAAATATGTTTCCTTCTCCTTCCCCAATTGAAACTTCTTCTTGCCCTCCTCTTGCTGCTGATGTTGATGATGATGCTTTCGATGTTGTCCTTTAAGTCAACAGTAGACAAATTTAATTTGTGCTATACCTCAAGAAACCACAAGTTCTGCCTGTTCCCATAAAGCTCAGTATGATGACGGCGATGGCGATGATGACGATACTGACGACTACAACAACAATGATGGAAAAGCCACATGGTATTGAGTTGTCGTCCTACGGGCCGTCGATAGGATCTGCTTGGGTTTCCTTCGTTATTACTAGGATCCTAGGCTATGGCAAATTGTGTTGTGTATATGTATGTATGTCAGGCAATGTGGAGAGTTTTAGATTTTGCTTGACATTGGTTTAAACTGCAATTACTTGTTGTTGTTGTTGCTTTGTTACTCTTGCGGCTATGTCTATATTGATGGTGAAGGCGGCAGCATCATATCCCCTACCATTGCGGCTTATGTGTTGATGTGTCTGCAAGAGCGGCTTGGTAGGAGGGCCTTGTGGTTTTTTGGTCGTAGAAGAGGATGTACTCCTTTAAACAGCCATTAGTGGCTTGTGGAAAACCGCAAATCAATCGTTACGCATACATCATGGTGTAGTTGGGATTTTCTTAATGGAATAAGCGGAAATTGTAATCATAGTCTGTTCTTCGCATTGGAACGAGCAAAAAAAGTGTTAATATTGATGATTTGTTTATATTCTTTCAAGTGACCCAATTGTAACCATATTTATTGGCCTTGGTTAAAACGGCATTATAAGAAGCATTAAAGGGAAATTGAAAAGTTCAAACCCTAAAAAAATCTATACAGTTGGGCGTATCGTATTGATAGAAAAGAAGTAACCCAGAAATTGCAATATACGAATAAAACTACAGGGTAGATGACACGAAGTGTTACAAAGTTCTCACTTGTATATATGTCAAACTGAAATGAAAGCTATTGTACATGGCATTTTGTTTCATTGACAGCAGTTCAAGCGTAATAGTGCGATTGCGTTATATTTGGCTGGAAAATCAAACCTCAAAGTGAACAAAATGTTTGTGTATCACACCATTAATCGTTACAATTACATAGGTAGCATTGCCAAAGTTCACGGTGGTAAAATTGCAAAACATGATGGTACCCAAATGGCAAAAAAATCATGCTCCGAACTTTATGTCGACGACACAGTGGCTGTCCATTTCATCACATACCAAAACGATGGTCTTCTCTGTTTGGACCATTTTAGAGAGCAATACTACAAAATATTAGAGCTTGAAAACCATGCACGCAACAAACGATATTTTCAATATTTCTAATAATAAATATCGATACTATCGTAAAAATCCCATTGCCTAAAGTTCAAACAAAAATGAGTAATAAAAATCGGAAGATCCATATGTCAATGCACAGACCGAATAAAACCAATTTCAAATTCTAAAAAAATCATTGTACAAAACTTTAGCCGGATGAAAATTGCGCCCTCAATAGGCACAATGTATCTTATAGGATACATTCTGTGTCGGATCGCTTTTTGTTAAATTTTGCAAAAAATTTGACTTTGTCGACAGTATCGACACGAAAAATTTCAATCAATTTAGTCAAAAATTTCTGCCTGGCCGAAGCTTATATACCCTCCACGCTTGGATCGCATTTTTCAAGTTTTTTGAGTGACTATTTCAAAATATATGAACTATATCAAGTTCTTCTATAGAAGTCATATAAAAATACCACCTCTAAAATATTCAGGCAAATCGAGTAATAATTACGCCCTCCAGAAGCTCAGAAAGTCAAATTGGGAGATCGGTTTATATGGCAGCTATATTAGGTTATGAACCGACTTAGACCATACTTAGCACGGTTGTTGGAAGTCAATCCAAACGACGAGTGCCAAATTTCATCCAAATTGGATAAGACTTGCGCCCTCTAGCTGCTTAAGACGTCAAATCGGGAGATCGGTTTCTATGGCGGCTAATACAGGACTGATGGACTGATTTAGACCATACGTGACACAGTTGTGGAAGTCGTACTAATACGACATGTGCACAAATTCAAACAAATTGGATAAGAACTGCTTCCTCTAGAGGTTCAAGAAGTCTAATCGGGATATTGTTTAGTATGGCAGCTATATCAGGTTATGGACTGAATTTGACCATTCTTGGACCTTTTCAGCCAATGGATAAGAATTGTGTCCTCTAGAAGCTCAAGAAGTCAAAATCTGACAAAAATTACGAACTGCAGGGGCTCAAGATGTCAAATCGGGAAATCGTGATATATGGGAGCTATGTCAGGTTATAGGCCGATTTCAACCATACTTGGCACAGTTGTTGGACGTCGTAACGGAACACTACATGCTAAATTCTAGGTTCTACAAGTCAAATCGGAAGATCGGGTTGTATGGGAGCAATATCAGGTTATAGACCGATTTCAACCGTACTTGCCAGCTTAATTGGATACCAATTGCGGCTTCTAGGGGCTAAATATGTCAAATCGTGAGAACGGTTCATATGGGAGCTATATCCAAATCTGAGCCGATATGGTCCATTTGCAATCCGCAACGACCTACATCAATAAGATGTATCTGCGATAAATCTCAAGCGGCTAGTTTTATGCTTTCGACCACTATCGTGAAATTTCGACAGACGGACAAACGGACGGACATGGCTAGATCTACTCAAAATGTCCAGACGATCAAGAATCTATATACTTAATGGGGTCGCAGATCAATCTTTCGAGGTGTTACAAACGAAATGACTAGGTTAGTATACCCCCATCTAATGGTGGTGGGTATAAAAACGTAGTCGTTTGAATTGGTAACACTTCGTATCAATTACCCTGCATTACTATTTAAGTGATTGAATGAGTTTCAATTAAAAAAATTAATTTTATCAATTAAGTTTGTAATTGAAATCAGTTTTTATACTCACCGCCATACTAAGTTGCCCAGGATCGTCTTGACATTCTAAGTCGATCTAGCCATGTTCGTCCTTCTCTGGAAATCCCGATAGCAATCGAATAATTAAAGATATCCGCTTGGAATTTTGCTCAGATACTTCTAATTTATGTAGGCTATTAGGGATTGCAATTGGGTCATATCGGTCCATATTTGGATATATGTAGATGAGCCTTTAGAAGAGGCAATTGGTATCCGATTTGACTCAAATTTTGCACAGAGAATTTAGCTATTACTTCCAGCTGATGTAGCTCCCAAATGCATAAAATGGTCTCTCGATTTGAGATCTTGAGTCCCGCAATTGTTCTCCGATTTTGCTAAAATTTAGCACGTTGTGTTAGGATATGACTCCCAACATCCGTGGTAAGTATGATCCAAATCGGCTCATAACCTGATATAGCTTCCATATAAACCGATCAGCTGATAAGTCTTCTATGGCCCAAAGAAGGTTAAATTTTTGGCTGATTTGGCAGAAATTTTCTATGTTAATTACACATGTGTCCTTAAGTTATGTTCGTTTGTGTAAATTCTTGATAGAACCCATGGTGGTAAATTGCTTATCACAGGATTGGAGTGGGAGTGAAACCCACGAATATTTCGATCCACAATTTCGTGTCAAGTTCGTATACTGCTCACAAACATCTCTTATTTTAGAGATGTACTGGTCGCTTCGGAGCGTTTGGGAGTTCCACGTTCCGCTTACACTTATACCACAAATTTTTATTTGATTATCATTTTCAAGACCGATTACACGCACTTTTAAAGCTTAGTCTCAAATTTGTATGCCAGATTCGCACTCACCCCCAAAATACCTTTCATCTTTTTTCCCAAAAGGTCTAAATGTCCTTTGTAAGATTTCTTGAAGTTTGGCGGTCATTCATACAGTTGGCCCAGCAGTTCAATGTCGGATTCGTATTTCACTTCCAAATACTTTTTGCTACTTTTATTTTGGTTGGCTATGGAAGAACATTTGTTCCACTAGCCGAACGTAGAATAGCGTTCCAAGCGCCTCGATTTTCTGCGCTTATTTCATAATCTCTGACACCAAGTTTCAAGGTGTCCCCCACCACTTGATCTTTCCATTGGGCTTTTGACCGTTCCGGTTTGCGTGTACCACCATGTTTGCCTTCAAAAGACTTCTTTGCTGGAGCTATTTCAACGATTCTGACAACATGACCTAGCCAACGCAGCCATTGTATTTTGGTACGTGTAACTATGCTATCGTCGTCATACAGCTTGTGTTTCATACGACGCCAATATTCTCTATTAACTCAAACTAGTCTATATATTTTGCGAATAATCTTTCTCTCAAACACTCGAAGCACTGCCTCAACTGCTTTCTCAAGTATGCCTCATGCCTCAGAACCATATAGCAACAGGGGTAGTATCAGTGTCTTGTATAGTGTAATCTTCGTCTGTTGAGAGGTGGCCTTTTTACTAAACTGCTTACTTAATCCAAAGTAGCATCTGTGTGTCAGTAATATTCTTCGCCTTATTTCAATACTTTTTGCTAGAGTCCTATTTTATGCAGATCGGTTCACATACTCATTTGAGTATTTTGGCGTTGCAGTGTTACCCCTAGAGACTAGGCCTCAAATGTTAAAGCCATATTCTATTTCTTTGGCTTACTGTAAGGGACATACAACAATCGAATGACCAATCTCCAAGATTTAATTTTAAAAACTGTAGTGCGGGCCGGGTTCGCCCCTACTCAAATATCGAAAAGTGTAATAGCCTAAAAATCGGTCGAAAATCACTGCAGTGTATACACAGAAACAAACAAACTTTGATTTTATGTTAACGAAAGCTATTTGTGTAAAAAAAAAAAAAAACATTTTAGCAAAGTCCTTATCACAAAAGCTTAATCTTAAGGAATTTTTTACATGTTTTGTAACAGGTAATTGACAACTTTTAACCAATAAAACGAACTTTTACAAATCAATGGCAAAAAAGGGCATAGCACGTCAGCCTTTTGTATTTCTCATCTACAATGTGAACATTATTCACCAATGCAAATTTCGAGAACATAAGCAGCCACAATGTGTTAGGTTAGGAAATCTTAAGCCTCTGCAAGAAAAAACAACATCAAGTAACTCTGTCCTTAAAACTGTCCATTGGCGGAGCGGTCCATTCTCATTGGAAAAAAGAAAAGCAGAAAGCCTCATTCATTCGCAAATGCAGATTTTCTTAAGGCTTTGCAATTCAAAAGAAAAAGAATGTTTTTACAGTAGCCTGAACAAACAAAGACAAATTCCCTGCCTACTCCCGCCTTTCCTTCTGTGTGTCCGTTCCCCTAGCCCCTTTTCCAACAGGCTAAGGAGAAAAAAACCTAATCAAATCCTCTATTGAAATTGAATAAAAATTGCATGGGTAAATCTTGCGATAACCCAGAACAATGACAACAACAACATCAGCTACAGCAGCAGAGACAACAACAGCAATAGTAATAATAAAAAAAAAAAAACAAAGTGACAGCCGACAATGGCAGGCAGGAGCCAAGCCTAAAAATCCAAATCTAAACATACTCAGTCTCAGTTTCAGACTACCAACCTCCCATGCCCCCATTCGCACACACTCTCATGCAGGGATTTCTCTAAAAGCCTCATTGTTGTTGTTGTATAGCCCAGCCAGCCTATCCTAAGGCTTAAACTTAAATAAACAACAGCAGGTTGTGTTGTTGTTGTTATTGTGTTGAGTTGTGTTGTGTTGTGCTGAGCAATGCTCTGCTTTGCTTTGCTGTGTTGTATTCTGGTGGAAAAATGAAAGAAAGATTTCATTAAATTTTTAAAAAGGACACAACCATACAGCCAATTTATATAGCAGTGTATGCGTGCATATATGTATGTATGAACGTATATATGGCAAGGGTAAGAGAAAAGCCAGCGAGGGTGAGAGAACGATTACGTCTTCTAATGTTGACTCTGCAGAAAAAATGAATGGATATTGTTGTGCAAAAAAAATTCTTACGGGAAAACGTAGGCCTCGTATTGTGATGTGGTTAGGAGCAAGCAAACGAGTGAAAAAATGCTGACACCAGTTGTAACTCCGGCTTCAAATGCAACAGCATTTTAGTCAAATATTAGCGAATTACTAAGTGGAGTTATCAAACGAAAGGAGCACTAAATTTACATCGTAGTCAGCTAACATTCAAGGCAAGCCACTCAGGGGCAACAGTGCAACAGCTTAAATAAACCTTTTGCGAAATATACACACTCGTTAATCAAATTTGAGAGGTAGGTGATTTTTCTTTTTTACACACGAAGTCGAACAGTGGGGTTAGCTGGAAAAAATTAACACACTCGTACTTCATTTGTTTATACAAAAGTATACAATATAAAAAATTTTATTTAATAATTTTTAAACCTTTAGAGACGGATTCAATCAAGCATTTAAATCCATCGCCCAAAATTGCACAACTTCAATTTAACACGATGATGTTATTGTCATAACTATTTTCGGGTATTTGAGGATTAGAAAGTTTCAACTTGAACCTAAGATTTGGAATATTGGTCTACGGGTTTTGTTCCTAACAAAGCCATTCTTAAGAATGATACAATCCTTGTGATCTATGCCTTCTTGTTGTTGCTCCAAAACTTACACAAATTATCGTAAGGATACAGTGGCCAAGTGTTTAACATGTTTGTGTATGACACTTAACGCCATGGTTCGAATTCAGGCGAGAACTTGAAACACTTTTTTCCAGCGGTGGTTATTCTTCCACTTATGCTGGAGAGATAACACAACAGGGTAGTAGACACGAAGTGTTACCATGTTCACGCTGGTATATTTGTCAAACCAGAAATGACAGCCACGTGATATTTATTTTATTTACTGCTTATTATATAGTGCTCATTTTTCTTTGGAGCTGAGCTTAAGGATCAAAAATTTTTATGCAATGGAAAAATTAAATTCATAGGAGATACACCACACCAACCACGATTTGACGCGTTTCGACCCCTCGGTGAGTTGGTCATCATCGGAGATTTTTAGGTGTGCAGGGCTTCTAAGCTCGTACATATGTAGGTTGTATTTATCTGAAAAAAATGGCAAAAGTACCTCAACGAACAGTTTTGCAGTGTAAGAAGTAGATTAACGCCTTCTCTGAGGATGGCACAATCCGCATCGTTTGGGTACCGGGCCATAACGGAGCAAGGGGGAATGAAAGGGCAGACGATTTGGCAGTGAAGGCCAGAGAACTGCCGTAGATAAACTTGGTTAACCCGAAACTTTTCGGGTCGACGCATTCCGATTTAAGGGAGTAGGCGACAAACAGCGAAACAGTCGGTAGGACGACGAAATTCCTATGGGGTGATCCGGGTCGTGAGAGAACGAGACTATTACTGAAAGGAAGTAAGAAGTTGTATAGCTTTTGGTGTCATAACGAGACATATAGGACTACGAGCTCACTTATGAAAAATCGGTGTGGCAAGTGATAGCATGTGGGGAAGATGATGAGACGTTGGAGCATTTCCTATGCCATTGATCGGCTTTAGCGGCTAACCTACACCGTTACTTAGATGGGGACACGATACCAGACATGAGCCAACTAAGGGGAGTGGTATGGAAAACAATTAAGGATTTTGTAAGTAGCACGGATTTCCTATATTCTTTTTCGAGGTTACTTTATAGTTTTGATAGCGCACAACAAGCCTATTACTTGCTAAGGTGTGTGTCCATAGTGACATGGGGCGGATTAATATCTGCACCCTCTTTTCAACCTAACCTAACCTCTATGATATGACTACAACACTAACCAAATTCGTCACTTTGTAGTACTAGATGTCTCTGTTCTAATGCATGTGATGAATTTTTTGTCCATACATCTACAATTACTTTCAGGATATACACATAGTTCTGTGCATCGTTCGAAAGTTGTGTTAATGGCTTAGAACGCTTAGACGACTGCAACCGTTCATTGCTGCTCGAACATACATACCATATTTTCACGCAATTTGTTTGTCTTTTAGGACGAGGATAATTTTTCGAATGATATGTTCATTCTCTTTCGAGATGAGCTTAAAATCGAAAATTTTTATGAAATGGTAAAATGAAAGTCATAGGTGATGCACCAACCATGATTTGCGCGCGTTCTTTGGGACTTAATTGTTAGAATTTGTAGTACATTACGATTTTGACAAACGCTTGGTGATCGGTTTTAGCGCTTACAGATTAACCTACTCTAATGTGTATAACAATGATATCGTTGAGTTAAAACTTGAATCGGCCAGCACTCATTGTTATGAGAGAAGTTTGCCCCTGTTGCTTTATGGAACCTTCATGGGCAAATTTTGTATTTGCAATGTGTATTCTATCTATTCTATTGTATAGTCAAAACACCCATCACTACAAAAGAAACAAAAGTGGTTAGTGTTATATTTATTTTGTAGACGCTTTTATGTAATAATATCGATATAAGTCTTGTAGCTCCCGCCAAGGGCAAAATTCTTCTTACTTTGGCTGGTGTGATGGCATGAAATCTTAAGGATTTTGAGGGTTTACACCACTTCAGGGTTCGGCTATACAAATTGGCATCCAGACTAAGGGCAAATAGAACAGTTTTTTCCTTTCGTAGCATGCCTTTGGCTATAGTAAAGAGATGGCCATTGGCGACAAATTTTACTTTCCTTTTCGCTGGAATTTGAACCCAGACAATAGTGGCTCCTGTTTTACTAACGCAGATGTTAAGATTGGTCCTGTTACGTTTTAGTCAAGATATTGAAATATGCTGTGACTGACGCTCCATTTTGAGATTTTCCCTTTTCTGTCCAGTATCTTAAGGGTTATGGGCAGGGGCAATTCCGCAAAAATTTTTTTAAATACTTCTCGAGGGACCAACATTTATTGCAGCTGAAGACTATAATGATGAACACAGACAACTCTACAGCACAATAAGATCTTCCAAGCTGGATTATATTTCAAGTGGGCAACCAACCTATTGGCTCACGAACCTTAAAAACACTTCAGAAAAACCATGAGAGTTCGTCCTTCGTAAGACCTTTCATTTGATCACTCCCCAACGGTGCCGGTGAGGCCATTTAGGGTGAAATCTAGAGGTACTGTCTCATGTATTAATTATATAAATGCTGGCGTTCCACAAGGAAGTACATTGGGTCCTATGCTATATATTTGATACACTGTAGACATGCCAACTACCTAAACAACGGTCACCTCAAATTTTGTAGATTATACTGCTTTTATCAGTACTCATCTTTAATTGCATCTAAAGAGTTACAAATACACGTCCGAGAGCTAGAACAATGGTTCCAGAAATGGACGATTATAGTGAATGCTAGTGACTGCACCCATGTAACATTTACTATTAATAGATTATCTTGCCCCCCAATAGTAATATTCAACTCTAGGATACCCCAAGAAGATAAAGTAAAATATCTGGGAATGCATTAAGATAGACGCTAAACTCGAACTGATCATATAAATG
The DNA here is from genome assembly GCF_963082655.1 of Stomoxys calcitrans. NCBI lineage: Eukaryota > Metazoa > Arthropoda > Insecta > Diptera > Muscidae > Stomoxys > Stomoxys calcitrans. Next base: position 155,419,700 of record NC_081556.1, on the reverse strand, counting down.
CAAAGTTAATCCAAATAAAGCTTAAAACAAGCCAACTGCATTGTCACATCGATCACCATTCAAATCTTCAACTTGAATACAAAGTTTTGCTATATAAATGTATTATTAAACCAATATGGACTTATGGCATACAGCACTGGGGTACAATTATCAACAAACTACAAAGAACACAATCTGCCATTTTACGAAGTATCGTCGGAGCCCCATGGTATATCAGGAACACTAATGTTCATAAAGATCTAAATGTCAAACCGCTAAAGAAGGAAATCATCATTTACACTCAATGCTACATAAATAAACTGAGGTCTCATCCCAACAACCTTGCTTGAGATCTTCTGAAATTTAAAGGAGATGTGCGCCTCAGAAGGACTAGCACATTGAATCTTGTATAAAATTTGCTACAGATATGTTGTAAATATAATAATATTATGAATAATTTTAAATCCAAAATTATTTTAGGTAAATGTAAACACAAAGATGTTATATACATTGGTAAAACTCTTTAGAATCAAATTAGATTAAGATTTGAAAACTTATTGCTATTTTCATTTATGAAAGATTCAATAAAAAGAATATGAAAAAATTGTTTTTTTTTTAAGGAATTAATTTAACTTTTTTTGATACATTTCAGGAAATACGAAGATATCATAAAGGTCTCCACTGATGATGTATATTTTTGAATAACATTATACTACCTATGAAATACATCTATTTTTTTGTATGTAACGCTCGTTACATTTAGCAAATTATGAATATGGAGTGCAAAAATAAATTTATTCAGATTATATAAGACTCTGAAAAACGACATTCTTGGCTAAGGCAAAAAATGTCATGCTGAGGACCTATGTAGTCAGAGCTTGCACCATTTTTATACCCTTCATCATAGGATGGGGGTATACTAATTTCGTCATTATGTTAGTAACTCCTCGAAATATTCGCCACTTTTTAAGTCGATCTAGCCATGTCCATCCGTCCGCCTGTCTGTCGAAAGCACGCAAACTTTCGAAGGAGTAAAGCTAGCCGCTTGAAATTTTGCACAAAAACTTCTTAATAGTGTAGGTCGTTTGGGATTGTAAATGGGCCATATCGGTCCATGTTTTGATATAGCTGCCATATAAACCGATCTTGGATCTTAACTTCTTGAGCCACTAGAGGGCACAATTCTCATCCAATTTTGGCTAAAATTTTGCATGAGGTGTTTTATTACGACTTCCAACAACTGTCCATACCCACATAAAGCTGTCATATAAACCTATCTGGGGTCTTGACTTCTTGAGCGTCTAGAGGGCGCAATTCCTATCCGATTTGTCTGAAAAACGTGTTTCGATATGACTTCCAACGACTTTGCTAAGTATGCTTTAAATCGGCCAATAACCTGATCTAGCTGTCATTTAAACCGATGATGAAGTATTTTGTTATGATTTCCAATAACTGCGATAAATATGGTTTAAATCGATACATAACCTGATATACCTGCCATATAAACCGATCTGGGATCTTGACTTCTTGAGCCTCCAGAGGGAGTAATTATTATCCGATTTGGCTGAAATTTTGAACAACGTCTCCCATGACCTTCAACAATATGTGTCAAATATGGTGTGAATCGGTCTATAGCCTGATACAGCTCCCATATAAACCGTTCTCTCTATTTACTTCTTGAGAACCTAAAGGGTGCAATTCTTACTCGAATTGGCTCTACTATGGTCTCCAACATCCAATTCAATTATGGATAAAAAAGGTAAAAAACGGTATTTAATGATTTAAAGAACTTCTATCAAGAGATAGGTCTTCATAGCTTTTATTTCTAACTATAATCACATCTAAACCATATTTGCCAAGGAAGTAGAGAGGTCTGATACAATTCAATCCTACAATTTTAGCGAATTCAGATAAAAAATATACTTTTATGAGTTCAAGACCCATACATGGAAGATCGGACCAGCTCCATTCAACTACGGTCCGATCTAACCAATATTCTGTTCGGGTACCTAGGAGTTTTTTACAATTTATTGTATCAAATTCCCAGTAATTGGATGAAAAATAGGTGGTCTATAAGCTCTAAATGGTATATATGGAGATGGGTCTCAGTACGGCTATATCAAGATGTAGTCCGATAATATATTTTTCAAAGGAATATGTTTTAAGTCTAATTACATACCAACAAAATAAGTAAAATAAAAAATGTGTCCTTTGTGATGTAAGGAAAAAGATACCCCGTAACGCCCGTTATATTTAAGTGTAACACCCATTACAAATAAAGAATTAATTTTTTGAAACGTTATGAAATTGGTGGTAGAAAAATATACATACATTAGATGAAAGAAAATTATGTGAAGTTTCATGTCAGAAATTATTAAATAATGTTTAAATAAGAAATTTTAAAGCAATCAAGAGATTGGTGAAAGGCCTGCAAATTCTGCTAATTGTAATAGTAACGTCCGTTACTCTAGTTTGTTGGCCTTTGCTCTAATTTGTACTGGCAAAACCTATTGCATTAATTGATGGTTCGTTGAAGGCGAAGAATTACACAAAGTTCATATAAATTGAAGTTTTCAAAAGATATATTCATATATCTTTGTAAAAATTTAACACCCGTTGCAATTGAATTGTCCCTATGTCTCATATATGTATGCAAATCCAATTTGCACATGAATATTCAATTAAGGGACCTGGGGCAAACTTCTCACAAATCAATGAGTGCTGCCCGATTTAATTTTAAGTTCAATGATAAGAGACTCCTTTTTATAGGCGAGTTCGAACGGCATGCCGCAGAGCGAAGTTTTTACATGGCCAATACACCTCACAAATGGCGACAGCATTTTATTTATTTATACGGAATTTTAATATTGCGGTGTGGAGTATCTATATCTTCAGAAATTATGCTTTTAGGGCTCTATTAAGTTTTCAAGAACATTCTTAATATGAGATTGGTTCACATTTTTATACAACAATACATTAGATATCAATGAAAACATCGTATAACGATTTTGGCAATTCGCCAACCCTAAGAGACTCACTCGGTTACTGTTTTCGTGGTATCTTACGTATGTAAGTTTGGCACTACTTTAATATAATCATAAGCTACAGTTTTATCACTCACAAAGCTACTCCGTATCATTTTCCAAGTTCATATGTTACCCAATTGCATTGGGTAATCAGCACTTTATCATATAAGATCATGGCTGACAAAAAAAAAAAAAAGAACCCAAAATGAGAGAAAAAAATTATCCAAATTTGGCGAATTTTTTTTAGTAATCAAAATTGCAAAGAAATTTGCATAGATTTACACATGCATATACTAGTTCATATGCGAATAAGTTTGTGAGGATGTGGGTTTGCTTCTATGAATGGATGAGTATGTATTACCATACAGAATCTCTTCTTCCATCTCCATCTCCACCTCCCTCTTCACCAGTACTATAGTTTATTCATATTCAAATACTTTCATTACTCAAACGCGTCAGAAATTAGGTCAAACGGTCATGCTCACGCTTAGAGGGAGACATGTTACGGTTTTAACTCCTTTTTTTGTACCCACTCCCCCCGGTCCCATGACAGCAAAAACAGTCTGTCTTTCGGTGTTGTTCGGTCTCGTCCTTTGGTTGAGAGTTCGTTTCACAGTTTTTCACTTTTGCCACTTTTGTTGCTCTCCTCTTCCCTGCTCTACTCTATATTCATCTTCGTAGTGTTGAGTTTTGTGGTGTTTGCTTGTTTTGATTTTTTTTGCGTTCACTCTCTCGTTTCGTTTTCCTCTATACTCCCTTTCACTCCTTTCGCTTCGCTTATTTTGCGTTGTATGCATTAAAAAGTCCTTTGTTGCTGTTTTGTTGTAGCTACTGCCACTGCTTTCGAAGAGATTCTGCATCCTCGTGGCAGCAGCATTGGATGGTGGGCTAACGTCAGGTTATTGTTGTGGTGGGTCTTTTTTCAGTTTCAGTTTCCGTTTCTATTTCGACTTTGAAGTTTCGTGGAGGGGGTTGGGGTGGCGGAAGGCCTTGTGCTGTTGTTTTGGCCAAATGTCTGACATTTTTTAGGTGCAAGACACAGTGGTTCCTGAGAAGGTTAACATCTGACGTTATCGACTATGTGCCGCCGAGAAAAGTACGGAGTCAACTGGTCAGAGAGGGGTCAAGGGGATGCGTGGAATAAAACAACGATAGGGGTGCCTGATTTTCAATTACCCAAATGAAATGTAATTGTTAGCACTTTAGGATATTGCTACTCAGAGGTAATTTAAGTTTTCATGCATGGTATGAACAAATGAAGGCAATAACGAGTATAAATGCTGTTAAATTTCGGCCGGCCGTTTTATGGCTATTTCCCTCCCGCACCCGCACCCGCTCCCTTTCACTTTCAGCCATTAGCCATGTAAAAACTTTTCCGCTACAGATTTATTGTTGAGTATGAGGGAAGCATTTAAGACGATGGTTATAATCTTTTGGTTTAATTTTGTTCAAATCTTGAAAAAAATTAAGAAGCTGTGTTTTTCCATTGGGAGGAGGTACGGTTTATATTAGAGCTTTATCGAGAATTGAAACTTTGCCCGCCATATTCGGCGTTTGCATACATGGTAGCTGACACGAATTTTTACAAAGTTCCTACTGGTATATCTGTCAAAATGAAAATGAAGGCTACACGAGGGCTGCTATATAAGTTTCTAGCCAAAACTAAATATGAAGTTACATACTACGTGAAGCACTTATGCCTGCTTAAGCAATCAGATGCGCCCACATGCGTTCTTTGAGTTACAAATTCTTTTGCTTCACACGAATTTTTAAAAATGAACTTATTTATGACATTTTAATGGAAATGGTTAATAATGTGGTTTAATATTTAAATCATAAAGGAATTTCTCTAATTTACGGATTGCACAAAAATGTTTGAATAGAAAGTTATTCAAATCATACGTTTTGCGGTTTCGGGCCCAGAAACGCGTTTAAAGTTGAGAGTTGGTTACCTTATTCCTTCAGATGCGTGTGTGCATTTCTTGTGTAACTCGCACAATACAAACCAACCTATTTCTTTTTTTTGACATGCACGCAAAAGTGCTGCGCGAGATATGTAACTCCACCTTAAGTTTTGCTAGGTGCAATCGGACATTTTCAACGTAAAGTTTGACATTTTCTAGCATAATGGTACTCAAAACATTTGACGTACGACCATCATTTGTGTAGTTAGCTACAACTTGAAAAAATCAATTTGACAAAATAAAATGGAATTAACTCGTGAACATTTTTAAGCGACTATTTTTCACAACTTTCGACGTGGATTATCACGACTAGAGTGCATTGATGAACTTGAACCTTTGTATGGCGATGAAGCACCAACCTACAGCACCGTGAAAAAATGGTTCAATGAATTCAGTCGTAGGCGATGAACGCTTCAAGTCGAACTCCATGAAGGTCGTCCAAAAACGGCTGTTGAATCAGAGAACATTGATGCCTTGCATTCCGGCGAAACGAACGGCCGCCAATTTCTTCGCCAAAACTGGTCATGTGGCGACTGTTCTGCTTGAGCAGCGTAGGGCGGCCAATTCTGAGTGCTAAATCACAATTTGATTGCGTGAAGTTTTGGGAGAAATTCGAAAAACGAACAAGAGAAGACAAATTATTGCTCACCATGACAATGCGAGTTCTGACATTTTTGACCTTTTGAAGGTGTCCCAATGGGAGTGGAAAAATTGCTTCGACAATTGGTTTGAGCGCATGCAGAAATGTACAAATCATGCTGAAGGATACTTTGAAAAACCATAAATCCATTTTTGATGATACAAATTGGCATTTTTATTATTAAGCCAGAAATTTATATAGCAGCCCTCGCATGATATTTGTTTTGTTGACAGCTTATTATATTGGTTGCAAATTTGCCCGTGAACATTCCATTAATGACCTAGGGCAAATTCTAACAAATCAAAGAGTGCTGTCCGATTCAAGTTTACGCTCAATGATAAGGTACTTTCTTCTTAGTGTCGAATCCGAACGGCGTGCCGCAGTGCGACACCTCTTCGGGGAGAAGTTTCTACTTGACTGCCATACCAAATAAAACAGTACCTCACAAATGTTGGCAGCTTTAGGAGGGGATAACCACCACAGAAAATTTTCTAAATTTCTCACCGGGATTCGATCCCACGCGTTCATCGTCATAGCCGGACTTGTTAACCTCTGCGCGTCAGATACGAGTGCTTCCCTACATTACCTACCAACTAACGATTGACAGATGGCACTAACAGGGGATATTTGATCATAGATCGAAAGTAAATAGTAAACTGCTTACGAATATCGCTACAGGGCATGTGAATGATGTTTTGAAAACTTTCTGAATCGAAGTACGCATCTGCTAATTTTCCCAAGACTGCCTTATCACTGTGAAAAACGTGAAACGGGCAATCGTTAATTGAGAAAAGTAGTATCCAAGAACGGTCTTCCTACCGTTTTATAATGGGAAAGTTACTTATCCCTTTTCTAAAAGAAATTCAAGCACTAAAAATATAGTCCTTTAGATTTCTTAAAGAAATTTACATACCAAAACTTTTGTTTTTCAATTTTCCATAGAAAAATTCCACAAGTTTCAATAAAACAGACATTTTGCCATTTCCTTAATTCGCGCGCTCGCTCTTCGCAATGTGGCTATAATGTCAAACCTTTTTTGGTAGACCCTTGCCATTGAAAGAGAGAGAGAGAGAGAGGCCTGCCTCGTTTATTACGGCCTATTCAACAAATTTTAAGGAAATTAATTTTTCCTCATCTACATGGCGGTGGGCCATGTGCCGCACGCTTGTTGGAATGGGGGGGAGGAGTAGTGTTGATTTAGGAAAGATTAGTGGGTATTTGTTAATGGAGGGTTTACTGAACTAACGTGCGCACTACCCTTGACAAGATTTAGGGTCGTCGGTCGGTCGACTTGTTTGTCATAATGGAAATTTCTTTAAACTTAGTGCTAAAACAAGGATGAAACCTTTTCATCCTAAGGCATCCTTGCACTCTTTGTTTCGCTCGTTTGCTCTCTCTATATCTCAGCCACAATTTTGGGTGGGGGTAGGGTTAATTGCAAAGAGTGTTTTTTTGTGGGGTCTTTGGTCTTCTGTTTTTCGTTTTGGCGTTTTTTATGGCCACCATGTAACTTTCTCAATTTAATGCTTAATGTTATTAATGATGACAGAAATGATGATGACCATGATGAGATGATGATAATAACAATGCCAAGCCGATGTAAATATGAACGTCGAACCCTCTTCCCCCCCTACATCATAGCTGTTTCTACCTCAACATTTTACAGCCATTTTACTTTGGGTTCTATGTAATGGGCATGCGACAACTGCGACGATAAGAACAATAATAACGTTGATGTTGTTGTTGGTGTTCTTGTAGTTGTTGTCGCTGTTAAAGATTATGGGATTTTTCAATTTGGCTTCTTTTTGCCAAAAATATGGATAAGTGACCATGTACACAATAGTTTCTTTGGCTTGTCCTTTCATATTTCCAAAATGCTTCACTTAATTTCTTGGTTGTTCGTTCGTTCTTCTCAAGTCCTTTGTGCTATTGCTGTTGTTTGGATTTTGTATTGCTGTGCTGAATTTCTTCCACTTTGTTAGCAAGAAATCAATCTTTTCAAAATCTAGTTATAAATCAGGATTTTATTTCGAACAAACTTGCACAGAGGCACACACACACACACACACACACACAAAAGAGGCGCAACACCAAGAAACGGAAGAACAAATACCAAAAAGGAAGGAATTCCTTTATAACCACACTTACCCATGCACACACACGCACACACACACACTCGCTGGCACTACTCACTCAACAAAGCCAAAGAACAAAAAACAACCAAACAAAAAAACAACATAAAGAAATCGTTTATCAAGGTACCTCGTAGCCCCCTACCTACCTACAAACCCACATAGCAGCTCACCTCCTTGCTTAGCAATGCAGAGCGCGATATGAATAAATGTTTGTTTGTAAGGACGAATGTAGGTAGTATGGATGGCGGCGTACTTGTAGCTTCTCTGATTTGATGAACTTTTGTAGATTAAAGATACTCTCGGCGAGTTCAAAAGCTAAGAGCCGCCAACGAGCATATCGTAGTACCTTAGTGATATGGACCAGGACCAGACAGAGTACATGAAGGTGAGTGGGGTATAGAGGCGGGGAGTCGACAGGAGAAAGGTAGGTGATTTGTATCTTTTTAATTAATGCAAATTCAACAAATTCACTTAAAATGTGGCAGGCTTTGATGTAGGCCATAGCAAACATTTCATGATGTTGGCCAGGCCTAAAATGGGAACCTCAAAAACAGGCACAGCCCCACAGATACGAACGGAAAAAGAGAGAGAGTGTGTGGGATGAGAGAAAAGGTAGAGCAACAAATGCCAATGCGTATCAAATTTGTAACAAATCGTCGGTAACAAACAGCGAGAGGTCTTTCAGCCGTGAAATTGAATCACAATTTATTAAACGTTGGCGGTTGGTACTTTCTCCTTACCTTAGTTGTCTTGCCGTATGAAATAATTAACATCATCATCATTCCCACATAAATCCCATTTCCCACAAAACAGCAAAAAAAAAACAACGACAGAAAAATGTGAATGAATGAAATCCTTACAGGTGTTTGCATTTCACAACAGAAGGACTCAGTCAGCCAAGTAGGCAAGAAAAAGTTACAAATTGAAAATGACAAAGTTAAGCTTTTTTTAAATGGAAAAATACAATTGAAATTTTAGGGCACAAAAAATGTTTAATTATATTAGACAAAAAATATTTAAACAGCTTATAAACTCTAAACTAAAATTTTTAATTGGTTTCGGCGAAAAAAAATAACTAAACTTAACAAGTAGCAAGCAGGGTAGGGCAAAAGTTGGGAAAGCCGACTATACAAAACTACACACCCACCCAATAAGTGTAAATCGGGTGATATATATGGACGCTATATCTACTTTTGAACCGGTTTTGATGGATAGCTAATTAACCAAATTTTCTATAAATCCGTGTAAAATTTCAATCACCTCGGCTCTTAAAGTGAAAATTGGGCGATATATATTTTGTTTATTTATAAAATAAAATAATTTTCGCTTTAACAGGAAAAAAAAACTAGGAAAATATTTTATTTTTTGATTCAAACGACAAAAATGTGTGAAAGTATCTAATTTCAGTATCCATTTACTTTTCCTTGATATGCCCACCTCGAAATATTCGTCTAAGACCCCATAAAGTACATATAATCTTGATCGTCGTGACATTTTAAGTCGATCTAGCTATTTCCTTCCGTTTGTCCGTCAGTCCGTCTGTCTGTCGAAAGCACGCTAAATTTCAAAGGAGTTAAGCTAGGCGCTTGAAATTTTGGAAAAATACTTCTTATTAGTGTAGGTCGGTTGGGATTGTAAATGGGCCATATCGGTCCATGTTTTGCTATAGCTGCCATATAAACTGATCTTGGATTTTTACTTCTTGAGCCAAAATTTTGCATAAGGTGGTTTGTTATAACTTCCAACAACTGTGCTAAGTATGGTTCGAATCAGTTTATAACCTGATATAGCTGCCATATAAACCGATCTGTGATCTTGACTTCTCGAGCCTCTATGGGAAGCAATTCTTATCCGATTTGGCTAAAATTTAGCTTATAGTGTTTTGTTTTGTCTCGCAGCAACTACACCGTGTATGGTCTACATCGGTTCATACCTGATATAGGTGTCTTATAAACTGATTTCCCGATAATACTTATTAAACCTCTAGAGGACGCAATTCCTATCCGATTTTACTGAAACTTTGTACAACGGCGTTTCCCAGCACCTTCAACATACGTGTAAATATGGTCTGAATCGGTCCATAGCCTGATACAGCTCCAATATAAACCGAACTCGCGATTTTACTTCTTGAACTTATGAAAGGGCCCAATTCTTATTCGAATTGGCAGACATTTTACACAATGAAGACTATTTCAACAATCGATTCAACATTTTTCTAAAACAAAACTAAAAACAAAAAATTATTAAATTTTTTCTTAAGACTACATTTTAATAATTTTTTTTAAGGACTAACTTTCAGCGAAAAACTCTCTACAAACAACCCAACCTCGAGATTATTTTTTGAAACCAAAATTTTAATTTTGCATAACTATTTTTAAAGTCTTTTTATTATGCTTATCTGTCCGAAACAACATTTTCCTAAAATTTTTTCTATAGACAAATTTTAATAAATATTTGTAAACACAAAATTTTAACGCCTGACCGTCGATTCAGCTGTCCGATTTTGATGAAATTTTATCTCTATATATAAAAACGCGTGATTGACTGATTGGCTGACTGAGCAATTCCCAGCCCAAACGGCTAAAGCTAGTGTCATGAAATTTGGCACGAATGTGGGTCTTGAGTGGTAGGCGCACGATAAGACGGGCTGTTGTGATATCCGTACGTTTAGGTACTAAATGGTACGAAATGGTGACTTTTTACCCATCGCGAACGGATGGGGCTAGAATTATGATTTTTCGAAAAAATAAGATTTCGTGACAAAAAATGAACTTTAATCAAATGTACTTTTTTTACACTATTTTTTTAGCAAGCTAAAAGTAACAGCTGATAGCTGACAGAAGAAAGAATGCAATTACAGAGTCACAAGCTGTGAAAAAGTTTGTCAACGCCGACTATATGAAAAATCCGCAATTACTTTTTGGGCAACCCAATAGTACCGGAAGTGGGAAAAATGTCACGTTTAGAATCGCAATTGGTACTTTTCCGTACATTGTTTGTTATTTGAGCTAGAGCTTTGAATTTTGGTAATTTGTATCTAAGTACACTATGGCAACCTAAATTGAAATGCCAAGAGTTTTTACATTTAGAAACAAAAAAAGTACCAACAAAGGTACGAAATAGATGAACTTTGCATAGGGTGAACGGGTAGAGCTAGAACTTCGAAATTTGGCCTAAATGATTGTTGTTATGAAATAAAGGTGGTAGATAGAAAACATATGAAAAATAGTTGTGGAAACGGAAGAAACGTACGTTTAGTACTGTATTATGTACCATTTCATACTTTCTTTATGGATTGAAATAGAGCTCTGAAGCTTAACATGATAATTCTACTAAGACATATATCTTGGTTGACTAAGTGATTTTTTAACAAATCATATATTTTGGTACCAGAAAGTACGAAATAGCTTATTTACTTTTACAGTGAACGGAGAGGGGTAAAATTAAAAATATATTAAAAATGATCGAAGTCTTGACAAATATACAGTAAGTTGTACTGTATATGAAATGTTGAAATCGTACCAGGATTGGAATAAAAAGTACTTAAGTGCTGTAATTGGTACTATTAAGTAATTGCTTTATAGATAAAGTGGTACTTTATTTACAAACTGAGCTATATCTGTGAAATTAGGGATACAGGTACATCTAAGTGCTAAAACGCACAAAATGGTACTTTATTTAAGGATTGAGCTAGAGATCTCAAAATTGCAATACAGTAACACCTTGACAATATTTATCGGCCGACTAGTTTTTTTTTTTTTTAATTCGTACATTTAGACAGTTAAACTTTCAAAATGTTCTTTTTTTATTTCCTAAGACCCTACAACAAAAAAATTATTTTCTTAATATTTTATGACCATTTACCGAAGCTGGATTTAATGATTTTGGCATTCAATAGAACCTGCTGTCAAAAGAAGTAGGATTATTGCCATAAATTTACTTTTTTATGGAAACCATTGAATTTAACAATACATTAAAACGGGTTCCAGGAATCTCACTCCTAAGAATTTTGAGAAATTTTTTCGTTTGATTTTCGGAATATAAAAAATTTCCGACTTTTGACAAGCCAATTTTCCCCCAAAACATGACGGGAAAAATTGTTGTTATCTTTCAGTAGTCTACTTTACTCCAACCCAATTTTCATTACGATACCTCTTTCCTCACTGGAGCTAGAATTTTTCTAAGGCAGCTCTAGTCTTAGGTATTTTTTGTCGTTAATGCGGGTCAGCAGCAAGAGCCGGTGCTGTTGTCCAGCGTTCGAAACCATTAATACAACTAACAAAAGATATTTGCACTGCGTTAGCAATCAGTGTAAAATTCAGCTCTGACTTTATGACCAAATGTCACCGCTGATGTGGCTGTTCCTGCACACAATAGCTACCACAATTTTCAAAAAAAAAAAATTGAGGTATCTTTACCAATTTCACAGTAACAAGAATTTTGGCAATTTTCGATTTTGAATAAATGTGGGCTGGGTGGGTGATTGACCTGAACAAAATAAACAATTGATATTTTTCCCAACTATAAGCCATTTTTCACTTCATTCGATGAATTGCGGATACAGAATGAGAAATATTTAAAATTTTTTGTTCTTTTTATTAAAAACAAAAAACTAATTAGTATTTAAGTGGAGAGTGTACAACAATATAGATCTCATTGGTTAATTTTAGTTTATAAATTTTTTTTTGCGTGAGCACTACTTAGTTGACGATAAAATCAAAGGCAAGCGTTTCAAATGTGATTGCCTTTTGTTTTATTGCTGCCCTTGTTAAACGAAGTACAGCGACCCAAAAAATTATTCGTACACCCTTTACGAATAATTTGAAAGCTAACAAAGGACACAATTTTTGCTATTTTTTGCAACTTTGCTCTTTGGGATCATATGATACACAGTGGACAATTGGTCTCCAATCATAAGAACGCTGGAAGACCCAAAACGTTATTTCATCGCGAGGAGCGTAATGTAAAATTCCTCAAAAAAATTTAACGTCGAATATCCTCGAAAGCAGAAAAAATACTGTAGACCTCAAGTGGAGTTTTTTATTCGATTCGAATTTTTGAGCATAATCCACAAAAAAAAGGAAAAATAGGAAATCGGACCATAAATGAAGATTTGGCAGCCTAAACAATTTATCGCCGCTTAATTAAGGGATCTGAAAAGAGGAGTCCAGACCACCCAGAACCTTTAAATTTTGGATTTGAACTCTGTGATACTAATGTTCTAATCATTCCAAATCTCAAAGCGCTATCTCTATCCGCTCTCAAAAATTTTTTTTGATATTTTTTTTTAACCTTTGGTCTCCAAGGTACATTAATAAACCCGTTTCTTTTCGGGAAGGTATAATATAGCGACGAATTAAAATTCAATTTATTTGGACATGATGGACCTACTAAAGTATGGAGAAATGTCAGTACTACTATGCAAGAAAATAACCTTATTCCAACTGTAAAGCATGGTGGGGAAATGAAATGGTTTGGGGATGTATAGCTGCATCTAGAGTAGGCTTGATGACATTTATGATTGACAAAATTGACAAGCAAATGTATTTGAACATTCTCAAAAATAATTTGCATACCGGTGTGAGAAAACTTGAATTAGACTTGTCAAACTTTTTGTTTCAACAATGCAACGATCCCAAGCACACGTCATATCTTGTGCGTGAATGGTTGTTATATAACTGTAAGCAGTTAAAAACGCCTACTCAATCCCCGGACCTTAACCCCATTGAGCATATCATGGAGCTAATAGAAAGAAGAATTCGAAAACATAACATTTCATCAAAGGAATCCCTTAGAACCGCCTTTAGGACTGAGTGGGACTAGATTTCTGCAAATGACACATCCACCCTTGTGAAAAGTATGCACCGTCGTTTAGAGGCCGTTATCAAAGCTAAAGGAGGCCCAAAAAAATATTAAACTTTACTTTTATTGATTTTTGTCTTCATACATATTTAAAATATGTTGATGTTCGAATAATTTTTTCCATTATATTTGGTCTTTATTGTTTTTTGTTACTTTTTATTCATAAAAATTGAGAAATGTATAATTTTTTTTTTTTTTGTTTTTTTGCTTTATAATATAAGGTACACTTTACTCTTACCAGAAAAATTTGAAATTGTTTCTTTATGTTATCTATTGCATTTTTCGAACATGTTTGAATTTGAAAGCTGTGGGTGTACGAATAATTTTTTGAGTCACTGTATATGGTTTCAACCAAAGTTTACCAGGAAGTTGGCATATTAGCAAAGGGACACAATTATCGGCGCCGTCTGTGTAAAGTAAATAATGACAAAAATGTTTTTATATTGAAATAAATCGTAATGGATACCAACATTAGCATTTCATGTTTAATATCTTGAAGTATTGATCCAAATGAAGAGGTAGTTTTGTGTATCTGTCTTTTTATATAAGCCTAATTTTTATATGGATAATTAATATTCCAACACGATATTACATACATAAAGGGTGATTTTTTTGAGGTTAGGATTTTCATGCATTAGTATTTGACAGATCACGTGGGATTTCAGACATGGTGTCAAAGAGAAAGATGCTCAGTATGCTTTGACATTTCATCATGAATAGACTTACTAACGAGCAACGCTTGCAAATCATTGAATTTTATTACCAAAATCAGTGTTCGGTTCGAAATGTGTTCAAATTTTGACAAATTTTGTTCAGCGATGAGGCTCATTTCTGGTTGAATGGCTACGTAAATAAGCAAAATTGCCGCATTTGGAGTGAAGAGCAACCAGAAGCCGTTCAAGAACTGCCCATGCATCCCGAAAAATGCACTGTTTGGTGTGGTTTGTACGCTGGTGGAATCATTGGACCGTATTTTTTCAAAGATGCTGTTGGACGCAACGTTACGGTGAATGAACACATTTCGAACCGAACACTGATTTTGGTAATAAAATTCAATGATTTGCAAGCGTTGCTCGTTAGTAAGTCTATTCATGATGAAATGTCAAAGCATACTGAGCATCTTTCTCTTTGACACCATGTCTGAAATCCCACGTGATCTGTCAAATACTAATGCATGAAAATCCTAACCTCAAAAAAATCACCCTTTATAAACCTCATATTATGTTTACAATGTTCTCCATATTCGTATGTATTCTTCCATTTATATTTTCATATCGGGGATTTTTTTGTTTTGCACTCTTCAAATTCACACCATATATTAATAATTTTTAAAAAAAATTTTACATTCTCCATCGTTAGAAGAAATTTGTTTGACGTTCAAACGTTCATGCAATTTTGAATGTATGCTGGCCCCACTAATGCCTATGGTTGTCTCAATCTCACGATAGGCCACATGACGATCTTGCAATATCAGTTGGCGCACAACATCAATGATTTTGGAAGACCTTCACGAAATTCGCCTTGGAGTGAACAACGACCTCGTTTGAATTCACCATACCATCGATAAACACTGGTCCTTGATGGAGCTTCATCGCAAAAAATTAAATTAAGTTCATCAATGCACCGTTGTTGAGTTAATCCACATCGAAAGTTGTCAAAAATAATCGCAGGAAAATGTTCATGATTTAATTTCATTCTTTGGGCGAGATGAAGATTTTATGTTACTGTAAACAACACAAATAGCGCTCGTATGTCAAAACGTTCTGAGTACGTATAACCTCAAAATTGTCAATTGACAGATTGCAACAAAGGGGTTGTCCGATCCCGAAATATAAAAGGCAACCCGTATGACTTTTAACATTCATGGTAAGTATTGTCCAAATTGGTCAATAACCTGATATAGTTTCTTTATAAGCCGATCTTCCGATTAGTCTTCAACGGCCCTTAAATGCTTCAATTTTCCCGATTTAGCAGAAATCTGATACGCCAAGTACACATATCCCCTTCCACTCAGTTTATTTGTGTACATTTTAAGTAGAATTTATATTGGGAGGTTCCCAAGATTCGCCCGGCCGAATATCTTCGAATATCAAAATAACGCCTCTTATTGGAAACCTCTATAAATCGCAATCATTTTTGGAAACCCCTATCATTATTGGAATCGCAATCACACTGTTACGCTCCATCACGAATGACTTTCTTTTTAGATAAACTCAGAAGCAAATGCCTTTGGTCGCTTGTAAACAATAGGTTAGTTTTATTAACCTAATAGCGGATTCTCTCGCTTTTTTTGTATGGAGAACCATACTTACTAAGCGGCTTACTATGTATGCCAGTCTACTTTTTGCAGCTTACAAATGATATTGTTGATAATCGTGTAAAGTAGAAAACATTTCGTGTCATCATTCAATCTAACTAACAATGACTAAAAGAAAAAGAAGGCATCATAATTGTTGAATGATTAAATCATCTAGAATGTAAAAATTCCTTAGAATTTTAATTTAAAATCAAAATTATGAACTTCAAGAAACATTTATTTACAATTAAAATCACATATTTTTTGTTTTGTTGATATATTGTTTCTGATGAGTGTTAGCGTTGGTCAATGCTTAAATACAAAGCATTTAGCGAGTTCACCAGATCTCTAAATAAAACAGACCCAATATAATGAGCTGACAACAAAATAAATATCATTTAGCTGTTATTTCAAGTATGACAGAACTTGCAATGACAGACTTAACTGGGTAACATTTCGTATTAGCTACCCTGTACATACAAAGCTTTCATATAACACGTTCTACCGGTTGGTCTTGTTGAGCTTCTAGAGGGCGTAATTGATTAGGAGTTGGGGGAAATTTTGAACGTAGTATTTTGTCATGACTTGACGCCCATAAAGATTCCATTAAGGAACAGGGCAAAACTGTTCCAGTCATGACAATTTCGGTCCATAATTTGATATAGTTCCTATAAACACTTATCTTTCTTATTTGGAAAATGTTATTCAAAAAATTGTCAAATACGATCCATTAGGGCGGATATATAAGATTCGGCCCGGCCGATGCTTAGGCTTGCTCACCTATAGGAGCTAGACGAGGATCGCCACCTCCACATACAGACATGTGGCTATCCCGGCACCGCATAGCTATAAGCATCACACAGGCTGCAACATTGAGGTCCGATCTGTGTGGTGTTCATTGCTGTCACGAGAAGCTTAGCTGTGAGCTACCAGGTGCTTCGTACGGAGTAGCTGTAACAGCAGTCGCGGACAATCAGCGGTATTGAACCGGAACCAGCTTGCTCACCTACAGGAGCTTGAAGAGGATCGCCACCTCCACATGAAAATAAGGCTACAATAAAAAATTTTACACACATTTTTTTCTCATCTCTCATATTTGTGCACTATTGTTTCTTGTTAGTGTAGGTCGGTTAGGATTATAGATCTGTCGAAAGAGATGTCTAGTGATCTCCTGCAATCAGTCATAATTCAGATAGGGCCATCTTCATTCACCGTACAAATCATTAATCTATAAATCTGTTCTGCTAAAACCTAGGAGAGATGCCATAACTTATGATGGGAATAAAAGACTCCTAGTGCTAAGCGGATATACACCGATAACAGGGGAATGATATTTTTTTATTTATAACTTACGGCACTAATACCCACTGGCGGTAAATAATCGTTAATATACGCAAAAAAATTAACACGTTAGCGAAATTTTTACGAGAAACGAAGTACTTTTATTACGAAGCTATTATAATTATGTAACGTTTCGCTTCAGCATATGAAACGTTAGCCATTTTTGAATGTAGCTGTCTTTGTTTATTGTAAACCCCTAAGCAACGTCGCCTACCGCAAAAGTGCCGAATAGACATAACTCTTTGAATGGTTTGCGCTGAGGTGTTATATGAAAAATTTCATGCTCCTAGGTGGTCCTGGCGCCTCTTGGCAGTGCCCTAAAAATTGTTCGGGCTGCCAAGTCTTCCGATTTCCAAAATTCTTGATAGTGCTCAAAAATCCCTACAAGCCCGCTTAAGGTCTACAATATCTCTACTGGTTTCGGGGATATTGGATTTATAATTTTTTAAATTTTGGCCAAGATTGGCTTCGTATTTGTCGATTTACGATGCATTACCTGGATTAGAACTACAATCATGCTTATATATTGCGGGGGGAATTGACAGCGTGTGTATGGCATGTAGGGTAGGCGACGAGAAGGGGCATTGAACGGAAAAAGATAAGGGATTGTGTGAAGGGGTCAACGTAGGGCAGAGGTTAGCAAGACCGCCAATGACGCTGAACCCCTGGCTTCGAATCCTGACGAGGAATTCAGAAAAAATTGTAAGTGTTGGTTATCCCCTCCTGGCGAAGTTTGTGAGCAACTATGCCGCTTCAAAAAATGGTATGAAAACCATGTAAAAACTTCTCCCCAAAAGAGGTGTTACACTGCGGCAAGCCGCACAGTTGACCTTGAAAGTATCGTTTAAATCAACGAATAGGCCGATCTTCATAAAATTCGGCAAATAGGACTTCTAGGTAGATATATATATATATATATATATATATATATATATATATATATATATAACCCCTAAAACCCCTAAATGTAAACCAAAGAAATGCCATTGCACCATGGATAAATGGGAATCTCTTGAAATTGATTGACTATAAGAATCGATTATTGAAATTAAGAAGGAAATGTCGCAATAATGACAGTATAAATAGCCAATTGAAAAGAATCAGTAAAGTTATTAGAAATTCGTCAAGAAATTCAATGAATAATTACTATATAAATAATCTGGCTGACATCAAAAATAATCCAAAGAAAACATGGCGCTTTTTAAATGAAACTCTGGGAAGGAATATTAAAACACAGCTATCTTTTAAAGATGATGATGGTAATATCATAACGAATGATAGGAAGAAGGCCGAGTTATGTAACACTTTCTTTCTTAAGTCTGTTATAAATCTAAAAAATATGATACCGATGTACCCAGGAGACAGTTGCAATTCATTGGGAACCCTATGTTACAACCAAAACCATCTTGATTTACATTTTACCACACAAAGTGAAATAGAAAGTGAAATCTCAGCGCTTAAATTAAATAAAAGTTGTGGTCATGATAATTTGCCGCACAACGTACTCAAAGTTTGCAGTAGCAATGTCAATCATTATTTGCTGAACATTTTTAACAGCATGATAGCGACATCAACTTACCCACAAAGCCTTAAGATACATAAGGTAATACCCATTCCTAAGGGTAGAAATTCAACAGTTATTGAAAATTTAAGACCTATTTCTGTGTTGCCATCTATAAATATTATATATGAACGAATTATTCATCGGCAAATGGCTGCATTCTTAGAAACGAACCGAATACTTACTGATTGTCAATATGGTTTTCGCAGAGGATGTGGAACTGACGAAGCTGTTATTAATGTACAAAACTATATATGCAAAATGTTGGATAAAGGTCACAATGGCGTAGTAGGCATCTTCTTTGATTTATCTAAAGCTTTTGATATGATTGATCACAACATTTTATTAAAGAAGCTGGAATTTTATGGCATTCGCGGTAGTGTACTACGGCTTTTCAAATCTTATCTGGTGAATCGAAAACAATTTGTGCAAATGGGGGACAGTAAAAGCCAACTGGCTTCTATTGAACATGGTGTACCGCAAGGCAGTGTACTAGGCCCGTTGCTGTTTTTAATCTATGTTAATGACCTATGCAATTTGGAGCTAAAAGGACGGCTATTTATGTATGCGGATGACATATGTCTTTTTTATCCGTACAAGTCCACGACCGTGGTTAAAACTTATATGGAACGAGATTCTGCATTAATTTTTGAGTATATGCGACTGAACAAATTGTTTATAAATAGAAAGAAAACTAAATTAATCAGATTTAAACCATACCCTGGCCATAATATGGACTTTAGCATCACTGTGGATGGAGAAACTATAAACGAAGTGAATGTTGTCAAATATTTGGGCATATATATGCAGTCAAACCTTAACTGGAATCATCACATAAATCAGCTAAAGTTGAAAATATCTCCAGCACTTGGATTGTTGTATAAGTTCAAATACAAGTTCGACGAAAGAACCAAATATCTAATTTATCAAACATTAATACAGAGCCATCTTAACTATTTGGCTGTGGTCTATGCATACAGGAACACAGGCGAGTTAAAATCATTGCAAAGGCTTCAAAACAAAGCTCTGAAAACTGTTGCAAACTTACCATTACTTTATCCCACCGTTTCATTATACGACAATGTTTTTCCAACTATTTTGCCAATTCATGGAATTTATAAGTTGCAGCTTCTTCTGTACGTATATAAATGCATTCACCACATAGGGCACCACACAATTGAATTTAATCTAAACCAAGTTTCATTCAACACCCGCAACAATCAACAGCTGAGAGTAGCATTGTGCCGCACAGAGACCACAAAACAGAGAGTAGAATATTCTGGCAGTCATGAGTTTAATGATATACCGAGCGATATAAAGTCTAACCCAATTTCAATTTTTAAAAGATTGCTAAGGAATTACCTTAAAACACAAACTGAAACACTTTTGTAAATTAAATTAATTTTCTTCTAATAAGATCATTAACCTTTAACATCGTTTAATTTATTACTGATCAAACATTGTATTAAAATAATTGAATTTTGTTATTTTGCCAACTAGCCTCTATTATGCCTAATGGCGCTGAGGCGTTTATAAAAACTAATTGTAAGTTTTATAACGTATAAGTAAAAAATAAAAAAAAAAAAAAAAAAAAAAAAAATATATATATATATATATATATATATATATATATATATATTTTTTTTTTTTTTTTTTTTTTTTTTTTTTGAGGTATTTCCTTTCAATGCAGATTTTGGCTTTACCTTGAAGAAGATATGTAGTGAATTTCAAGTTTAACGCCGGAAACAGATAGGTTTAAAGTTTCAAGGTCATTGTTTTTCCGAAAAGTCGTACAAAAATTATACGAAATGATGTTAGTTTGAAAACCACAAAAAACAGTAAGATAGTGTTCATGAAGCTACAGTAACTAGGTTGCAAATTACAAATTATGCCCATGAACATGAACACTTAGGAACAGGGGTTAACTTCTCACATATCAATGAGTGCAGTCCGATTCTAGTTTAAGCTCAGGATAAGTGGTCTCCTTTTTAAAGCCGAGTCCGAACGGAGGTTAGAATGCACAAGCCGTTTGCTGGTCCATCGAGGCATGCCGTAGGGTAAAATCCCCACAACATAATCTATGGTTACAACCCTACAGCAAATTCGTATTGAAGCAACTGACAGTAATATAAAAATTTCGTCCTTTTTCCTGCGGGCAAGAAAGGAAAATACCATATTTAATATAATTCGTTCATATTAACAAATAGACCCTTTCCTATACCAACCCTCCAACTAAACATTTATATTGTTTCATAATTCATCAACAGCGATGCCTTATGTTTCCATTTTCCACTTTTTTTTGGTAACAAGCCAACATGTGCCACAGAAATGATTCATTTATGTCCATATTTGTTAATATCTTGACCCTACCAGCATTTATCACAAAAAGACTCGTGGGGCTGCTGCTGCGAACAACGACACAATCTCAAGGCAGGGTGAATGTGAATGTGAATCAATCGTAGACGACAACATTAGGGATATAGGATGATGACAGACAAATGGCCGAAATGAAAAGGTTTAAAGATTTCAGTAAAAATTTCTTTAAAAAGCTCTCTGAGGAAAATAAAAACAAAATAACTAGAACGCCCCTATAATAATGTCAAGGAGATTAAACTGCTCTAATGAAATGCCATAAGACCGCCTTTCTTATTGGAAAACTTAAAAGTCACGATGATCATAATTTTAAAATTGTCCTTTGTTCATAGTAAAGAATAAAAAGCGATGAGTTTTGTTAATATTATTACTACTGACCCATGGGTAAAAGATGATGGTGATGAAATGATGACTACAAACTTTACATTTCTTGCCATAGGCATATCCTACAGCATGACTCAGAGTTTTAGTGAAACTTCAACTTCTGTTCAGGAGGGGAAACAATTATCCCTACTTAGTATTTTCTTACTATTCTCATATTCATATGCCAACTCAGTTGGAAACATCCGACATTATATAGAGAAACTTTTCGATAGTACTCACCAATAGCAGGAGACATATGAACAATCAGCAATTTTGGGAAATAATAGATCCGTGTTCATTTTGACAATCCAATGTTACCAAGTGATGTCAGTGGCCGGTCAAAGTCGTATTGATGATTCTGGTGTTTAAATTTATTGCTGGAGGCTTTATGCCTGTACTATGCTGATACACGTTTTGCTAAAGGATTTGTTTTTCTTTTGCTACATGAACGCAGTGGCACAGTTTTGAATGAGTTTAATTTTTTTGTTTTTTTGAAAATTAATACACCAACGTAAATTAAAGTGTGGGTAGATAACCCATAAAATAGGCACGTTTTTACTTCTTTTGTTTCTTCTTCTATGAATTGCAACAAGGGCACAAAATTTGCACAGTATGATGGTTTACTTTATTTCTGAATTTTTAAACGCCTAAAACTATGCATCAAAAATTATTAAAAATTATTCCCTGAAAATTGCAATGATATTTGATATTGAACAACATTAATTAAGGTTGTTCCGAACGTCTGTCTGCTTGTCTTAGGACCCTTAACTGGATGCAGTAGTAAAGGAAGAGAATGGACAGGGAAGAAATAACAACAACAAACTTAACAACGTTGATGTAGATGTTGGTTGGAATGTCCTATCTCTTGATACGTGGCCGCGTGTATAAGAATGTTCGTCTTGTTTTTAGTGTGTTGACGAATTTGGAAACTTCAGAGACAGCACAAGAGACACATTGCTGTTATAGTTGTTGCTATTCCTATTCGACGAAGAGTTTTGAGCTTTTCGGTGTGCGAATTGTGAATTGTTGTCGTCGTCGCTTGGCTCGTTCTAATTTTTCATGTTCATTTTGATAGGGTGGGGGACAAACAGACAGACAGACAGATAGAAAAAAAACACACACACACACAACTTATCCGTTCCAATGACTGACTGACTATATGATTCTTGTTGTTTTGCGCTTCTTAAGAATAAGTCGAGATTTCTCGAAGGAAATTTTCATTTATCTCGCGTTCGTCTCGTTCGTTTATCAAATGCAATATGTTTCGAGGCTTGCTTTTGCTATTAGGCGAACCTTAAAGGCACCATTTGTTTGGTTTTGGTCTACACGAACAAAAGTCCTTTTTATTTTTTCTGGAGTAGGCTGAGTAAGGATGATGGACAGAGCGTGCGAGCGAGAGAGAGAGAGAGAGAGACAGAGAGCGAAAGGACAACGTTGAGCTGTCGAGGATTTTTATCGGTTCGAAATTATTTATTATTTTTGTGGTATTTTGGAATTTTTGTTTTGTGTTGCTGATGCTTTTTGCTTTTTCTGTTGTTTCTTCGCTGCCTCACTGGCTGCTTGCTGGATATCCTTTTTCACTTACAATTTGGTTTTCTTCGTTTCGTGAATTTTTTATGTTTTTATGCCTTTTTTCTGTATGCGTATGCGTATGCTGGTACTGGTGCTGTGCCGTTGGTGTTAGAGTAGAGAATCAACATCATCATCATCAGCAGCAGGAGCAGGAATAGCAGCGACAGCAGCACTTATAGTTAACTCTGGTTAGTTAAGTTTTAGTTGGGCTTCTTTTGTTTTTTTCCACTTTCCTGTGCGCGCGTGTGTGTGACTGTGTTCTAAGGGGGGATTTATGAATGCAACGTTTTGCTAATTGTTGCGAGAGGACCTCCGAACGCGTTCCCGGTTCTACATCAACTCAACTAGAACTTTTTGCTTGTCCGCAATTTAAGGAATTGTTGTGAATTGTATGTAGCACATTGAGTAAGGCAATGATTTGCGTGAGAGTAAAACGAGTGTGTGTGGCTGTGAGTGAGCTCCCCGAGTCTCGTGTGCTGTCTCGCTTGGTAGGTCGGTTGTGGATGGTTGGTCGGATATCATGGTTATTTTTCTCCGTGTAACTTTGACATTTTCATAAAATTTCTAATTTAAAAAAATATATAAAAGAAGTATGCGTTTTATAAGAAAACATTTTTTTAACCTTCATCAGTTTATAATTAAAGATTTCTTATATCCTCCCTTTAAGTGTGTCATCAGCAAATAAAACGCACTAGGATGGGGTCCATGCTAAATGGTTGGATGAATAATTTCCTCAAATGCATGTCTGCGAATATAAAAAGGATTTTATGTTAATTACTCAGATATATGTAATTGCTTCATGTAGAGCAGAGTATTACGGCTGCCTCGAATACAAGCAAAAAAAAAGAAGGTCATCATTTCAGTCAGACATTTGTTGTTGTTTGGAAAAGGCCTATTTGTTTGAATATCGTCTTTTATCGAGTGAGTGCCCTCTCACATTGGGGTATTAAATTTAAAGCAGAGTTGTATTTTTTTTTTCTTTAATTCAAAAAAAGTGTAAAAAGCGTTTCATGACGTAAAGGGTGGTCGCTTTCAAATCTAAATATTCTTAAAGATTTGTAATTGCAACGGCCGTAGGAGGGACTTTTATGACTATCCTTTGCTTTGGTTAGCATTTTTAACTCTTGAGGGAGATGAAATTAAAAAGGACTTCAATTTATTTTCGTTACCTTAAATTAAAAGGGGACGTTTTGTAAAATGAAGCTATGGTGGAGGTCTATACAAAACAAGTATCTCTCAAGAGCACACTATGAAGGAACAGACGTGTAGATTTGCTTTATATCTATTCAAGTTAAGCTCACTTTAAAGGGGCAAGATTGACTGGCATACTTTGGTCTACTTTTGTCGTTCTCACTTCATTGAAAAAATAAGGCAGCTAAAAAAAATTTAACCCATCTGGTTGGTAACAGATTGAAACGACAAGCTGATACGTTTCGCATCAGGTAATGAACAGCTAAGACAACAGCCTATCGGCATCTACTGTCTTTTTGGGTTTCGTATGTTTTGACTTTATTTAATACGCAAAACCAAAACTCACAAGAGCCAAACTTAAAGTCTGATCTGGCTTACATTCACTCCTCTCCTGTTGCATTCTTTTCTTGAGGAAAATTAGAGAGTTTAACGAATCCTGGATCTCTTCCGCGCCAGAGTAAGGCATTGGCACAAACCCTGTAGAAGTCCACTCAATGCAGGACCTTGGAAGACTTGCAACCCACATCATTATCAAACGCCTCCTTGACGCAGTCACAGTAAACGTCTACCAAAAAGTCTCTGCCGACTTCTAACAATGATACTGGGTTGGTGTTGTTGTAACAGTGTGTTGTACACTGAGGCGGCAGCCCTTGTCGATAAAGGACTCCATCGGGTCAATCCGGTATGTATAAATGGCTGTCATGAGATTATGATCCTGGGTGGTACCATTATGTAGACCTGGCATAGTGGCAATCCGATAGGGAAGCTGCCCAACCACCGCGAGATTTTCCCAAAAGATTAAAACTTTAAACATACAAAGGTGCACTACTCCACATTTCTCAATAAAAACTCCTGGCCAGAGTTGAGTTACTGCTCACGCACCCAGAATTGTAGAAAAATTGAATTGTAGGTGAAAAGTTGTAATTGTTTCCGATGTCTGCAAAATGGGCAGATTCCGCTACTCAAGCCTAGCAAGGACTGAAGTAAAGTGAAAATGTACCTACCCTAACACTTCATGCCTACATAGTATGGGACATAAAGGGTTACGTTCGCAATGCCTTGAAATATTGATCTGCGACTCCATAAAGTATATATATTCTTGATCTTCTTGACAGTCCATTCGTCTGTCGAAATCACGCTGACGGCGGAATGAATATCCGCTTGAAATTTTGAACAGATACTTGTTGTTGTAGCAGTGTGTTGTACACTGAGGCTTGAACTCTTGCCGATGAGATCTCCATGGGGCCAATCCGGTACGTGCAATCGGCTGCCATGGGATTAAACTTGTAATTAATGTAGGTTGTTATTGTTGTTGTTTTAGCCATAGTTGCTTGTGTAGGTGGCCATTATCGTCAAGCTCCTATAGATGAGCAAGCTCCTTCCGGTCCATAAGACCGATCACCGCGGAAACGTGACAGCCGTTGTTTATTTAAAGGCATCAATAATTTTCCTTATCATATCGAGCATCATAGACACTCAGTATATAAGCAAAAGACGGTGCCGCCCGGCCTCTCACTGAGAAACTCCAATCGATACTGCTGATTATCCGTGACAGCAATTACAGTACTTCGTATGAAGCATTCAACTATCCGGATCCTGTGGACGCGCCCGGTAGCTTCTAGCTAAGCTTCTTGTGATAACGAAGGACACCACACAGATCGTAGCTCAATACTTGCTTGAGTTCCTATGGTGCTCGATATGACAAGGCGAGTTATTGACGCCTTAAAATAATCAATGACTATCATGTTACCGCGGCGATTGGTCTTATAGACCATAACAAGCTTGCTCATCTATAAGAGCTGAACGAGGATCGCCACCTCCACATGCAAATGTGGCACAAACCTGGTCTATTCTTGCAATTTTGTCACTTAAGGTGGTGTGTTGGGCGACCAGAGCAATCTTGCAGTAAGTCGATTGGGATTGGCTGGAAAGATGAATAGGGGATTTGTAGTCCCAAGGTACAAACAGAACGTTCATCATGTACGTTGGCATCAATCCAAGATGAGTAGGAATTGTGTTGGCTGCATATACCGTAACGTTTTTGAACCAGAACAATTTAGTATACCGAAGGAAGTTAATTTTCTCAGAAGCTATGGGCGGCGGATAAGCTAAAAGAAAATCGATCCCTAGCTTTTCGCTGCTCCCGAAACCATATTCTCAAGGATGACATTCCGACTCACCTGAAACGCTGTCTGACCTAGAGGTCAGTCCTAAAGCACTTCATGCAAGTTACGCTGCTAAATCTGGATATTTAAAACCAACTTAGCTTACGATCAAAATTGAACAGAATGCATTGTTCAAGTATCTTTTGGGTCAAAAATACGAATATAATGTAACTATACGATCAGCATCTGATAATTGCTCTACAGTCAGTATTTTTGTAATTAAACTTAATTAACACCGTTTAGATTGGAATAGTTATGTAATTATGTGTACGTAATATCTATGCTGGGTAAGATTCAAGGTGATCTCAATATCATAGCCAAACTGTGAATGTTCAGTTTTCGAATCCTCCTAAAGAGAATGAAATATTGTATTATTTTTTTACTGCAAAATTTCAAGCATAATTATAACTTTATTATTAATTGTCATTTGTTAAGAAGTACCATTGGCGCCCAAACCATTTGTTAAATGAATGAAACATTTTTACCAATTCTCTTTTGCAGTAAACATAAAGTCTATCTTGCCACTTACATTATAGTATAGGCTAGTTTTAAAATACTTCACTGCTGCGGATTTGAATCTTTATTCATCTTCTTGAAGGAATGTCTGCTCTCATACTCGGCGGTTTGATTTTCCATGTGTGCGTTGGAGAAAAATACTCTCTACTCTATTACCCAGTCTCTTTGTAAATCTCTCCCACACTGCTGTGTCATCCTTTATTACTCTCCTTTGGGTCCTGCGTAGAAGAAATTCCTGTTCGTAGATGTTGTATGTCAACATGCGTTCTATGTCCCTGCTGTTGCTCTCCTTATGGTTCATGTTGTTGCTGCTTTCTGTGGCCATAAATGTAAACAAAACAATAAATTTCGTATGTCTCCAGCTTCTTGTTGCTTTTACAAAAACACTTCGTTATCCTAACCCCCATCATCCAAAGAGAAAAATAAGCTATTTTACTGCAACTAGTCTTGACATTTTGAAAAATAGTGGTGGTTTGTTGCGAGTTGATGCACAATCACCATTCAAAAAAGTAAACTCGAAGGTACTATGTAGGCTAGGTCAAACAATTAATAAAATTCACCAATTAACGACAGATTTTATTAACACACTTATTTCTTCAAACAATTTAAGAGTATTTTTTAGTGTGAAAATGGCAGTTGGATATTTTGCAATAAGAAAAAGCGGGATAAACAAAAGTCAGCTGTTACCGCATGATGTCCAAGACAGAGATGGGAGTTATGTTTTTTTCGCGCATAAGACCGATACGCACTTCAAACGAAATGTTCGTTGCCATAAGAAATGCATTGACATCTATAGGTTTAATATACCCAATAAGCGGATTTTCTCGCTTATAGCCTAGTATTGACTTTATTCCCATCGAAAATGTCTAGTTAATCATTGCGAAATCCGATGGTATATATTCTTTGTCAGAATACGAACAAAAGTCAAACAACAACACACAACAAAGACAACAGTATTGTAGTAGAGTTTTTTCGGTCAACTTCGTAAGTATTTAATTACATTTACAATTAAAATTGTTCGAAATTTTTCCCGATGTAGCGACATGTCGCTACTATTTTGCTCATAGCACTCAGGGAATATGGTCGCATTATCTTTGTCACCATTTTTTAAAGTGCGTTTTGACAGTTGTTCGTGTAAACTCGTATTCAGTACTAGACATGACATAATTATCAGGTAGTGTACCGTAAACAGATGAGTACAACTTTTTCTCGCGAGTTTTTGGATGTGTGGGTGTGTATTATAATTAAAACTATAACGCACAAACAACAAAGTGGTTTTAGAAATAAACTTTGTTTTACAACTTATCTGCTTCAAGTGTGTTTAATATTAGCATTTTTATAATTATAACACTGTTTTGTTGATTTTTTGTGAAATATCGGGTGAAATAGAACAACTTTTAAAAATTTTAAGAAAAAATCACAGCTGTATTATCAAACCTTTGACATTTATTGTCAAAACAGAATGAGCGCGTTAAGCTTTGCTTTTTAGCGCTGTATTGAAAAATGCAACTCTGCAAACAAATTCCACAAAGCAACGCTTAAAAGTTAAACAATTTTTAACTTTGACTCCTTAAAATACTTCTTCACGTATGGCAATACGGTCTAAAGCCCGATTTCAGTCGTCAAAGTTGAAAATTCTTTAACTTTTGCTCGTTGCTTTTGTGAGATTTGTTACAGAGTGGCATTTTTCAACGCAACACTCAAACGCAAATCTCATCGCGCTCATTCTATTTTGGCCATTAGATTTGTGGCAAAATCAAAACAAAGCTGTTCGCATCACCTCACCTGCTATCACTGCTATCACACGATGTGTGCCTTACCTATGTGCTGCCACTTTCTGTATCCCGAAGACTTTCCTTATGTACGTCAAACACGAATAGAGCGCCATCTAATCGGCATTTTTTCTCATCTATATTGATTTTTTTGTTGACATGCGTCTTCAAGTATATTCGATGAAATAAGTGATCATTTTAATCGAAAGAGTTGCATTTTTATTCGCGAATCCATTTTTCATATTAACTTCGTCATATGTATCACACGACGTTTACAACTTTCAGAGTTGCTTTCTTTAAAAATGACAATACATATCGTGTGATAGCAACTTACAGTCTCAAAAAAATATGCATTCGTTTGGCCAATTTGCCACACTTTTTTGCAAACAAAGTACGCAGAAAGAAGAATGCAAACAAAAATCGGATATTTTCATACCGCCAAATCTGGCCGGCTGTTAACAGCTGTTCACGTTAGGCAATTTTTAAATAATTCAACTATACTTGACATGGCGAAACAATTAAAGGTGGTCTCATTTGTACAACAACCAAAAATCATGTGGTGTAACCCGCTATCTTGCCATCAAGCTGGTCTTCGTTTTTGTACACGTGTGCGTGAATGAGCGGAGAATATGCGAGAAAGAAGATAACAACAAAGAGAACGCAAACAAAAATCTATAATCTTAATATCGTCAAACCTGGCCGGCTGTTGACAGCTATTCGCGTGAGACCACCTTTTTAAATCCGCCTTGCATGCTTAACCATAGTTTTTTTTTTTTGCATAAACATTTGTACAATTAGTTGTGCAAACAATCGCTGTATGTCCAATCGTATACAGGTCCCATTATGGGAACTTAAGCTTGATATGGCAACTATTTATAGTTGCCATTATTAAAAAAAGAAAATTAATTGTTAGTACAGACATAAACCGACATTTGTTGCCAGTTGCAAATGTATTCGTTATCACCGTTATATTTCGTTACAATCATGGTTGGTATATTAATACATAATTTGTTGCTAGCAAAATCTGCTATTTATTGCATGCCATTGAACACATACGTATTCAAAAATTTGCTTTTAAGGAGCCCTAGACGTTGAATGATATCTTATCATCACAACTGATAAAATTGATCTCTCAAGGTTTTATAGTGTTTTTGCAAGAATCGCGTATCTTTAAACTTTTATAGATAATACTAAATGAAGAAATATGAATTTAAAAAGTATTCGATAGTAAAATGCTTGTATATGAGTATACATAGTAACCAAATATATACACTTATTTTAATTACTTGTATTTAAATCTGCAATAAATATGTACTGCCTTAGATAAGATATGGACTAGAGTGCGTTGCCAAGTGCTTCGTCACCAGTGGTATCTACAATGATCAAATATTGTTTTTGTTTACTTGTTTATTAATAAAAAAAAAATTAAAAACAAACAAATTTAGTTTTTTTTTTTTTAATTTATATGATGGCAATCGCATATTAACTCTTGTGTTGGTCGATCAAAGCTAAACAAAACATTTCAAATATTTATGGCCTATGCTTTTCTCAGAGTAGAAAACATTACTTGTTTTTATTTATCACAAAACTTTATTTCAGATATGGCATGCATATCACTTTTTAAACTGTGAGGCATTGAATACTTTTAAGTGGGGTCTGAGGATATAAATAAGACATGGGAGCTATATTACAATAGAATATAGATAGATTTGGATCATACTTGTCATGGATATTGCAGGCCATAGAATAACATTAGGTGCGAAATGGTACTTATATAATTGCATAATTTTCACTTTTTTATCCTTTGCGTCCTTTGTGCGTCAATTCCTTTTTCCCTAAGCAGAACATGAGATAATTGCTATATTTACAATATTGCTATTTCTTAGACTACAACATGTTTATTTTTCCAAATAAAAGATATAGCCCATCGTCGAACTTTATCTGCTTATGGACAAAAAAGAAGATTCTGTGCAAAGTTTCTGCTTAATATCTCTATTTTTAATGACTGTAGCGTGATTTCAACAGACAGACGGACGGACTTGGCTAGATCGTCTTAGATTTTTACGCCGATCAAGAATATATATACTTTATAGGGTCGGCAATGGATATTTCGATGTATTGCAAACGGAATGACAAAATGAATATACCCCCATCCTTCGGTGGTGGGTATTAAAAATGTGAATATTATTGATGTTTGCATTTTTCACACATATCCAAGTTTAGGTTGTTGGCAGGTTTGACAAATATATACCCAACCACATTTAAATGCTTACTTACGCATGTTGATGTGCTTTAATCAAAGAAAACATTTCGCACTAGTCATATCAATTTCCATGAAATTTATACCATTTGTAAATTTATCAGTGTCGGCTAAAGCGTCAAGAGACCCGTCATCCACGCAAAGACTGCCCTATGTGATATTCTTAGTTAGATGTTGTAGTAAAACTAGTTAAAATGTAAACAAAAATATCTACCATGTTCGCCAATATTTATGCAATTGTCCTATATATACCCCCACCATATGATGAGAGGTATACTGTGTTTGTCACTATGTTTGAGTTGCCGCAATATATTAACCTAAATGCTCATTAAGTAAAAAGTGTTTTTATACCCACCACCGAAGGATGGGGGTATATTCATGTTGGCATTCCGTTTGCAAAACATCGAAATATCCATTTCCGACCCTATATTTTTGATCAGCGTAAAAATCTAAGACGATCTAGCTATGTCCGTCCGTCTGTCTGTTGAAATCACGCTACAGGCTTTAAAAACAGAGATATTGAGCTGAAACTTTGCACAAATTCTTTTTTTTTGTCCATAAGCAGGTTAACTTCGAAATGGGCTATATCGGACTATATCTTGATATATCCCCCACATAGACCGACCCGCCTATTTAGGGTCTTTGGCCCATAAAAGCCACATTTATTATCCGATTATGCAGGAATTTGGGACAGTGAGTTGTGTTAGGCCTTCGACATCCTTCTTCAATTTGGCCCAGATCGGTCCAGATTTGGATATAGCCCCCAGATAGACCGACTCGCCTATTTAGGGTCTTAGGAACATAAAAGCCACATTTATTATCCGATTATGCTGAAATTTGGGGCAGTGAGTTATGTTAAACCCTTTGACACCCTTCTTCAATTTGGCTCAGATCGGTCCTGTATTGGATATAGCTGCCATATATAGCGATCTCTCAATTTAAGGTTTCGGGCCCATAAAAGGCGCATTTATTGTCTGATGTCGCCGAAACTTGAGACAGTGAGTTATGTTAGACCCGTCGACATCCTTCTTCAATTTGGCCCAAATCGGTCAAGTTTTGGATATAGCTGCTATATAGACCGATCTCTCGATGTAAGGTCTTGGGCTC